>NW_015115686.1:124869-166948 GCF_001443285.1 Poecilia latipinna
ATATAAATACATATATAAATACATATATAAAAAATGTATTTGACGTCCAAAGCCACACCGCTGTGCACTTTCAGTCGGGTGTCTGATTGTTTTTGACTCAGTCTAACTGAAAAGCTCGTGGAAGATGCCAGCAGCTGAAACCTGGGGGGGAGCAGCACCGACACGGTGGGGTTATCTCCCCCCGCAACCCCTCTCAGACGCATAGGTACAGATGAAAGGGAATGGAAATTGCCCTGCGAGTGAAACAAAAGCCTCCTCATCCGTTTGCGTCAAATCAAGCCGACGCTTTGCAGGATGCTCAGCTGAGCAGGAAGGCTCAGTCAGCAGGGTTTCCTCCTGGTGCTCCTCTCAGCCTTACCCGCCTGTTTCGTCTCTCCTGCCCACCAGACTGACACCTAAAGTGGCACTAATTGGCATGGGCTCTGACAGCTATCCAGTGTGCCTACGAAACTTTTAATGACACAACTTACACCCAGCAGCTCCCAGACTATATTTCCCGTTAAGGAAAAGGCAATAAAAAAAAAAGAAATACACACTCAAGCTGTGTGCACCATAGCAGATTGTTCTTTTGCGCTTTCTTTTTCCTTGCTCTTGCTGAAAAACAGGCGCACCAGCCTACACTGACAGACTCACTTACCCTGTGAAGCACAGATGGGTGCTGTCTGGCAGAGATGATGCATTAACCTAATCATTTATTTTTCATACTTGTTGACTAGAACTGAAATATGCATGTGTAAAATGGTCTGAAAAATGGAACAGTCATGAAATCCATTAAAACTCTTATTTTCTGGCTGCCTAGTTAAGTTTTTTTTTTCTGTTCTTTTTGCGCTGTGGACCATCATATTAAGAAGCAGCTGGAGCATCAGCAGATATGAATCAATTTACAGCTTAGTCTGACTTGACCAGTGATTTATTGGTGGGAAAGTAAAAAAAAAAAAAAACTCTCTTTAAAAAGAAAATCTCTTTCTCTTTGGTGTGGAGACTGTTACTGAGTGAAGGACACTTAGCAGTGACATGTGGTGAGGTTTGTGACTGGTGACTCAGATATTCAACTCAAAGTAGTGACTAATATTTCTGATCTTTTGACCTTAACTCAAACATTTTTTTTATAAGTATCATGCTGTCATCAATTACTGACCATATGTCTGGCCATCGACGCAATTCTGCTCATACCTTATTTGCCTTTAGCACTCCATCTGGGATTTCTCCAGTTGAATCAGCCAACACAAGGGAGATTTTAAACGGTGATGCCAATTTTCTGCACTGTTTCAGAACTGTAGTTTGCCGCGGCCGCAGTTTGGCAATGGCACAGCGGAGGAAGTGAACAAATCCTTTCAGTCCGTGTTGGCCACTCATCCAAATATTGAACTTTGAAGAATGTTCCGTTCGGCACGTCTCGCTTCGCAGTTGGGAATGGTTGCAAAATGTTAAATTTCAACGGTGCTCATGCCTCTAGAAAACAATTGTTTCTCAACAGCTAACAGTCCAGACCATCAAGCATTTTATTTATTTATTTATTTATTTATTTATTTATTTATTTATTTATTTATTTATTTATTTATTAACCGGGTTAACTGTTCAGTAATACCACAGCAAAAACATCCATGAATATCTGTCACTTTTTTAAAAATCTCCCCCGTTTGCCTTCATTTTTAAAAGTATGCCTGCTTCAATGGAGATGATCAAAAAGGAGGACTACATCCGTCTTATGCCAACGGTTTCCCATGAGTAGAAGAAGAGCATCGGTTGTCCATTGTGCCTTTGGGGCTAAGCAGTGCCCCCTATCCGGGCATTACGGTACTTCCTGCTTCACGCTGCATGTTCTTTAAAAAACTTGTGGCCGATCAGAAAAATTAAATACATTCTCAAAATATATTACAAAATATGGAACTTGTGTAGTACTCAAATAGTAATCAAATATATTTTAGCAGTAAAACAAAAGACAGCAACAGACGTGCAAACCGCTGTCCAGTGTGTAACACGGCACCATCAGGGATGAGGCACACCTTATCCTTCACCCATATATCTGAACAGATGAATAAATTCATAAAGTTGAAACCAAACAACAAACATACTTATAACAGTCAAGTGGACAAATTGATTTTTTTTTTCTTTTTGTATTTTACTTGTCGTGACAACTGAGGCAGAATCTCACCTACCTTCCTCTGACTGCAACTTAGCCATTTTGAGTATTAGTTAATTGTTTAAATATTAAACCTGAGGAAACATACAGCATTTTATATCTTTTCTGTGACACATCCAGACATTTCTGCAGTTTGTTTTTTTAATCTTTATGCAGTGGCAGATCAGTACCTGGTTTCCCTTCACTGCCCAAAACAAACAAAATAAAAAACGTTTAAGAAACATTCAGTAGACTGATGAGACGAAAAACGTCCATCCTCTTACATCTGATGTAAAACTAATACATCATTTTAGAAAGACTGTCGCACTGACAGTCAAATATTCTGCTGGCCCTGGCAGTGTGTGCGTTTTGGGGTCTTTTGCTGCGTTAAGACAAATTACCGTAATTGATGGAGCCATGAAATCTGCTCACCAGCAGAAAATCTGAAAGGTTTCTGTCGTGACCTTTTAGCTCAAGCATTTTTGCAATATCTGAAACTTTTGTCGATTCAGGAAAGCAAATGTATTTACGCCTTTCGCAGAGGTCACCTGGCACTTCACACAGTATGCTTGAGGTTGATCACCTCTTTTTTTTGTATCACTTAGAAAGCTGCAAATATCCAGATTTACCTGTTATTCCAATTAATATTAATTCAAGTTTTCACTAGACAAAAAATTACCTCGTTAATTAGTTTCTGGACAAATTAATAAAATGCAATCGTTCATTAACCTGATGTTTTTCGCTATGTTTGAAGCCCTGGAATCTAAGACATCAATTTTCTTTTTTCCGGTTTCAGTTGTTGAAATTGTAATATATGTAGAAGAAGCCACTCTGCAAACGCGGATCCTGGTGACAGATTGTCCTACAGGCACGCACGCAGACGCGTCAACAGGGAAACAGGGATGCTCAGATGCGGGATCGTCTACTGCAACGAACGTGCTCTTCCCATGCTCGAGCACCAAGACGAAAACGAAAAAGACACACTCATGGCCTAATTATTTCATGCTCTTTGCTCCTCTGTCAGTTTCCCTCCCTAATACTCCTGTCACATCTAATCTGGCTTTCATAACACCCACGTTCTCAATATTACCCTGCGAGTGTTTGCACTCTGCAGCACTCTCCCCACTTCATTCACTTAGGCCTTCCACAGCTACACACTCTGTGTCTTCACCTGCACATCCGAGTGGAAAGAGAAAGTTTTGGAGAATACATTTCATCAGCAAAGGACTTGCCGTTTCAAACATTTTCCCCTCTCTCCCCTTCT
This sequence comes from Poecilia latipinna, assembly GCF_001443285.1. Classification (NCBI taxonomy): domain Eukaryota; kingdom Metazoa; phylum Chordata; class Actinopteri; order Cyprinodontiformes; family Poeciliidae; genus Poecilia; species Poecilia latipinna. The sequence continues at coordinate 128,256 of NW_015115686.1, forward strand.
TCCCCACGGACCCAAGCAGCAAATATGTATGGCAAACACTGTGGAATCACTGTTTCTATTTACTCTGGCTCTGAGACAAACGAGGGTATGTATCTTTCAGCTCATGGTTCGGGAATTGTCACAGGAGAAGGTGGGGGAAGAATAATAATAATAATAATAAAAACACAGGGGAAAAAAAGGAGAGAGCAGTAATAATAGGAGAGAGGAGATGATGATGATAGAAGAGACAAAAAAGGTCCTCAATCCACAGCAGGTGCTTAAATTACCTCCTTCCTCTCACAGCTGGCCTTGTTTCAGCCTGCAACAAATAAGAGCAGCTGGAAACAGGGAAGGAGCACCATCTTTCCTTCTCTCTCTCTCTCTCTCTCTCTCTCTGCCTTGTCTTTACATAAACCCGCTCCTTGGCATTGCCGCCATGGCGCCCCTGAGAACCGCAGAGAGCTGCCTCAGCGGGGTCACCTTGTGGCAACTTTGGAGCAGCTGGTGGTAAACAAGCTGCGTTATTGAATGTTGGAGCTCAGCAATTAGATAAATGGATGACATAATTAATATCGAGGGTACGGGGGGTCTAGCAACACACTCCAGCTCATGTGGCAAGAAGGTGCATGTATAATGTAGAATAATTGTCTCTGTATTTTAAGACTTGAGTAGGCCATGCGTTGTGGCTGCCATAATGAATCCTCGAGAAAGAAATCCAAGCCTTTAAAAGGTTCCCTCTTTGAATTTTTTTTTTTTTCAGCCAGAGCTAGCTATGGCTAGTTTTGAGGAGCAACTGTCTGAGGCTGTGAGAAAATACGCACTATTGGGACCAAACCATAGATCACAGATCATAGATCATAGATGATAGGTTCTGGTCCAGATCAGAAGACGAACGTCCCTCAGACGCCTTCCATTTTTATTAGTTTCATATTACGTAGAAAAAAAATAATTTGTTTCTCCTCTGAACTTGTGAACTTGTAACAGTTGTTCCTCTCCGCCATAATTGCTCTGTTTATCGTTTATATAGGTCTAATAGTGCAGTGAGAAGCAGGGCTTGACAGGAGCTCGGCTCGGTGTGACTTGTGGACCTTGAAAGCAAAAGTCTTAACCATGGGACCACACTTTGCCCTTATGCCCTCCATATTGGTCCAAGAGGAAGGTCAAAAGCAATAGCTAAGATTAGTATCGTTAGCTAAACGTAATTGTGTCTTGTTTGACACTTTGCAACAAAATACCTTTACTGGCTGGTAGCCATAACAGTGACATAAATCTCAAAAGTGAAGGTGTTGTATTTACAGAGTTGATAATCAGCAAGTAATCCTGACAAAGTCAATTCTGACTGAGAGGAGGGAAGACTTTTTTTCTGAGTGGATGTAAATTATCCAGTCAAAGTCTGAGAAACTTAAACATTAGAGTAATGCCAAGCTAGTCAACCTAATCATCACTGTAACCAGGTGAAATGTGGGTACCCATTAATATATATTTTGCAAACCTTGTGTTGCTTTTATTTCACGTACTGGTTGTAATTCTTGTTTTTGTCAGCATGTGGTGCTGTTGTTACAGAGAGGTCTAAAATTACCGGAAGTTGAAAAAAAAAACATCGAGTTTACCTACTCCATTATTCTGACTGGTAAAACGGAAGAGAAGGACACATTTGAGCCGAGATAAGATAAGAGGACTTTATGGCCACATGAGTGAAGAATCCAGATTTGAACTGTATTATTTTCCATGTGCGAAGCTTAACTAATATTGCTGATGTCATGTCTGTTTGTCCTCTTTCAGAGATGCCACTGCCATTTATTATACAGTTGTATTTCAGTTTTTTGTGAAGCTGCGTCGCTACGTATCCAGTGCTGATAGTGCTGTTAATGCACCATTTTGTTTAAACCGTTGCTAGCTAGAAGCTTTATACCAGTATTATACGTAAGAAAAAAACATTTTCACTCCATATCTTGAATATTTTTTCCTTTTTGCAACACGGAGAAAATTGCTCTTTTTGAGAATACAGAATCCCTTTTATTTGAACTTCTGTGTGCTCTCGTAATCCCGGCTTCATCAGAATACTAGTGGAAATGCAACTACAAGTACAGTTTGACTGATGTAATGTCAGTAAGGATTTTTCTATTGATTACTGGGAAAAAATAGAAATGATGTTCAACGTGCATTTCTTGCATCAGGTGTAGTGTAGTGTATGTAAAATGCAAGCCCGAGTTATGTCTTTGAAAGTCTGAACGTTTAAAACCCACAGTCATTTTGCTTTCTGGCAAATTAAAGGTAGATATATAAAAGCAAATGTATTTAAGAGTTTGGCCACATTCAAATACAGTCTGTGGGTTGTTGACCTGTGGTTGGGGACACAGTGGTGAACTGGAAATCCAGCCTTCTCATGTTCGTAGTCATGAGGTACGGACACCAACAGGCCTCACTCATTAAATCTAACAGGCAAAGCGGGGATGAAAGGCACTAATGCTGTCTGTTCGCTGATGAAATGTAGACCCGGATCATCTGAGGCCTCGCTAAAAAAAGGAGACAGCTTTTAAATTAAATCCTAAATTAAACTGGGAGCCAGTCTAGTGATTTCAGAACGGGGGTGAAATGAGAACGATAGAGATCTTTGTAAGTAATCTCACTGCAAACTTTTGGACGTTAATCAGCTTAATGTAATCTTGGCTAAGACAGCAAGAAAGAAAAGTGCCGTCGCCTTCGACTCAGAAGCTTTAATGAGCATTTCAAACTTCTCCGTAGATAACAGGAGCCATCGCTGTGTGAGATTTCTCAGTTCAACGAAGTGTCAACTGTATTTTTTTTCGCCCTATTTTTCACCTACAAGAAAATACTTTCGCAAGGGTCTGAAGGTGAATATGTGATTTATGATTTTGTATGATTATGTATTGTGTGAAGACAAGGGACAGATGGCAGGTAACTTTAGGTATTTCAACTTGGATAGTGATAGAAAAAAATTTGCAATCAGGTGTTTAATCAAACGCCCTGCGGAGGGTCGTCCTGAGACTGAAGAGTATAAATGGATTTGCTGTCCTGAAATGACATAAAAGTTTCAGTTAGATATGCCAAAGTGCTTTAAGCTTAGGCTTAAAGTCACAAACATTCTCCATTTAGGGCTGTCTGGACCACAGAGAAGATTTCATGGCTTATTCGTTTACAGCAGATGAAGCAGTAACACCAAACCATAACATTCCCACAGTCATGTTTGATTGTCACTACCATGCTCTTTCTCCACAAGTCTTCTACTTTCTTGCACGTTATAATTTGGCACACACCATCTGAAATATAACAACTTTTACTATATTGCGAGAGGAGTCTTTTGTGTGTTATTTTTTTGGTTTGTTAACGTCTTAAGTCATTAAACCAACTTTAACCACCGTGTGAGGCCTGCAGCGTTTTGGCATTCTGAGAGGGATGACCACTGGATAATGATTGTCATTTGCTGAGGTCTGTTGAGGAACTGATGCCTTCAAAATGGCATTTCGGTTATTTTCAGACTGTCGGATGCCATTTTTGCTCTTTCATCCGTTTCATTGGCGAACAGTCAAGAGTCATTGCCAGATATTCCAACCGCTTAAAGGCAGATGTTGCTGCCAAAGGAAGGAAACACAGTTTTTCTACACAGAGTGATTGGTCTGAATAACGTTTTACTGAAGGAATCCATTTTATTGTATCTTTTTTCATATAATTTTCTTTTTAATCTCAAAAGTATGACAAAAATAGATGGTAAGCATAATTTTATGGCACTGTATATGCCTTTTAATTAAACATGTTGCTGGTTTGACACTTGCCTAATAATGGGTTAAAACGGTAATGTCACATCAATCCCGTTATGTCAGAGCACCACTTTCTTATAAGATCTAAATGCTGCAGCAAAGCAGCAAATTAGGAATTGGAGAACACAGTGGTGAACTTAAAAGCGAAGCAAAAGAAAAACGGTCTCCAGTTTCTGCCTTTGCTTTGCACTTAAAAAAGGCATCAGATAAGCAGAAACATTTTCTGTCTAAATAAAATCCAATCCAAGGAAATTCTGTCTCAAAAGTGAGACAAAAAAAAAAAAAAGCATTAGGACTAAATTGGGGGTTGAGGGTGGTGGCTGAAAGTTAATAGATAGTTACAACCTGAAGCTAAAGATGGAGCTATCCATGTCAGTGTGCACTCTTTGAGTCCACTTTGCTCCTATTTTTCTTTTTTCTTTAAAATTTCTCTCTGATTTTATAGTTAACTTCAGCATTTTATCAAATATGTAAAAAATAAACACCAGATTGTAGTTACACTGTTCATGCAACTTGAGTATCGCCATATTTTCTTCTATAAGACTTTATTTAGTTGATCTTCACCTCCAAAATTCATCATTTTTACTTTTTTTTTTCTTTTCCTTTACCTCTGCCACTTCCCCCTGATATATTTTCCTGAGGCTCCAGTTTAGCTCCTTCAGCAAGGGCATGAAATATTGACTGCTGTGGGCTTTTGGCGAACCTTAGGTTTAATTCCAAACATTTTTTTCAGATAAGTCTGCAGCTGAACTTGCATCTAATATTCAGTATCTGACTCCAGCCAGACATATACATGAATGAGAATGTGGCCATGTCCAGAGACTGAAGGGCAGCAGCAGCTGGGTTGTGATTGGAGATTAGGCCACTGAGGAATTGTGGGTTAAGATCACACAGATCAGTCTTGAAAATTTAAGCTCATCACTGCGTATAGATTATGCATGATCCACCACTGGCAAAGACTAGGTTGTGCTTTTTATTTTTTTATTTTTTGCATCTGCTACCTCACTAATAAATACTTCAGCTTCGTCTAAAAGCAGTCTGAAAAGCGTGACTTTAAAACGCATAATTCTCGTGTGTTAGATTTGCGCTACGTGCTCAATGACCTTGAGGGTCAGGGGAATGCGAACCCCCCCGAAACACCCTCTCCCCCCTCATCCTCACTGCCGAAAGTGAAGCTCTCAACCTTGGACGGGGATCAAACAGTATTTGGATGCAGACGGATGAAACAAGGCAGCGGCCCCGCAGCTCCCAAATCAACCGAAACAGCACGCACACATAGCTTCTGCAAACACACAGCCGCGCTGTAAAGTGAAGGACTCCCACACTCTGATTTTTTTATTTTTTTTTATCCGTCTTAAAATTTCGCTCCAGGAAAAGTTATTGTGCTGTCAAATGATCACATTTGTCTGACAACACAAACTGGCACGCACTGCGTACACACAAACCAGCGCTGGGTTCACTTTATCTGTATTTGTGGACTTGATGTTGCCGGGCTAAATCTGTTTTTTTTCTTTCTCTATTTTGCAACTAGTAAGCCTTTGATCTGACTCCAAGGTTCCAGCTGGCTTTGAGGATGGAGGTCCTCCACGTCTTGGCTAACCTTTAAAGCCTCATGTTTAGTAATTAATCTGCAGCACCTTGTACATCGGATTACCTTGGATGGCACAAAAAAAAGAGAAAAAAAAAATAAATGTGAGATTATTATGTGCATCATTAACTTGTCCTGGTTTCTTATGTAAAAATGGCAGGATTCGGCGAACAACTGGACGACGACATGTTTTGTTTTTTTATCGGCTTCTCTGACTTTTTCGCCCGTGCAGCATGTCATTATGCATAGGTAGGAATCGTACTTTGTACCTTCGACGGAACATAATGTGTTTATCTGGGATCGATCACAAGGTGAGGTTTAATATACAGTCCCAGCAGAAAAGACTCAAGAGTATACTGAGTTTTAAATGCATAGAAAAACCAAGGAGGGATGAAAGAAGGAGGACGTGTGGGAACGAGGCGAGCGGAGAGATGCTGACGGAATTACAAGAGAATTAAAATGACTATAAACCTGCGCTGATCAATACTTTTTATCGCAATAAATGAAAAGCGCTTTATGTGAAAGCATTTCATATGCAGGGAACCGCGGCGAATTCTCCTTCCAGTTCTGTTGTTTTCTCTGACCACAAACACACACACACACACACACACTATGTGATATTCACTTAACCGATGCGTTTTAGAGGCTCTGATCATTCCTGTTTTGAAACATCGCTGACTTTGGTCCAACCAACGCGCACACTCTTGCAGGCCCACCTTTCAATCTGATCAGAAAGGTAATAGTTCTTCACTCTTGATGCTGGAAATATTCAGATTCTATAGATTCTTCCAGCAGAAGCAGCCAATGGAAATTTGTAAGCAAGTGACCAGTTCTCAACCCAAGTGTATACTTGCAAACAGAGCTACAAATTTGCATCGATCCCTCGCAAATCATTAGCATCGAAGCAGAATCTAATCTCAGCCGTCTACAAGTAAACAGATTCTTATGTTTGCTTGCGTATCTAGTAAGGCATTGGCAAACATCATTTTCTGAGCAACATCTAATCACATCGTGCTTCTGCTTTGACTCGAGATGCTGCTGTTTTGACAGTGCATGATTAAGTGAACTGACAGTGAGATCTCTTGTCTTCACTTTCCATGTGTGTAAACAGTTAAATCAGACAAACACTCCATTGGAAAACACATTTGTGTCCCACAGGATAAAAAGCATTTCCTTTCTCGGGTCCGTCTAAAGACGGAAGGTGTCATGTGTGAATGTACCGTCAGCTGCGCTGAGGTTATGAAGAGGTTGAAGTTTCAAGGTTCTATTTGTTCTGTGACATAAAATATGAACTATTCAAAAGGATAATCAATAATTTTCCAATCCACAGGCTTTTTTATTAGGTCTCAAATGGCTTTTTTTGTGTTTCCAAAGACAATATCTCCACTGTCTTCTGCTAAGACCGTTAGTTTCCTCCAGATGGAAGATAAATTATTCCCTGGTATCTGTCTAACTGGTTTCTGCAGCTGACTCATTCAATTGGCATTCAGGTTCTTTAGTTCCTTTTCTTAAATAATTTCCTGCTTTCTGCTTCAAATTTACAACTTTATCTTGGGATTCATTCTCAGCCCAGCTTTGAACTCCGGTGTCTGTTTCTGTTTAATTTGATGATTATCTGGGCCGCTTGAAGTCCAATGCCTACTCTTTTATCTGTGTCGTTTTTTTTTTGTTTTTTTTAACACAGCTTTATTTGCCTTTCAAATCCTCCTTCTTCCTCCAGCGTTATCTTTGAATTTTTTTGTGCATCTCTCATCATCTCTCCTTCTCTGTTTCTGCGATCCCTCTGCTCGTCCTTTAACTCTCACTCCATCTGTTAACACCATGACTGTAACCACATATCGTAGCATCGGGCTAACCCTGCTCGATAGCCGCAGCAAGGAACAAGGAACAAAACAGAAACGCTTGATGCTAAGCCTTTCATATCGAATGTATAAATCTAATGTATTTATACTTGTAGGTTTGTTACGCTTGTCGTTTGACTCCTCTAGCTGAGTGTTCCCAGCCGTACGTTCTGTTGATGTGCGGGGTTTTTATTCATTTATCTTGATGTCAGCCACATGTTTCGCCATCCACTCTGTCTTCATGGCGATTTGTCATGTGTTTGCTTGCGTTATTGATTGATTTCTAACATGTTGATAAAAAACTGGCTTCTGTGCCGCTTCAGAAAATACAATATTAAGATCTTCACGTTTTTCCAATCTCTTTGAGCCTACCCTCGCAGGTGTTCTCTAATCATTGTTTCACGAGAAATGTTTCGTTCTATTACCCGCTTCACCCAAATCAGACTTCTTTGGTCTGTCCAAAATGTAAGAGGATTGCATGTTGGAGGGATCACGAGGTTAAAAATGGCCGTCATTCATCAATCTGCGGTAGGTTTTAAAGCAAAGGGAAGCTGTCATGTCAGGGGCAACATAAATCCTAGATTGAGAGTGTGCAGTAATGCAGTTCCCTTTATTCTTATTGGGCAAAACATGCGGGTCTGATGAAAGCTGGGCCTTGTGAAACAAAGTAGGATTAGTGAGGTAACTTCAGATTAATTTCAGGGTTTTTTCTTTTAAATTACAATCCCAGTTCACATGTTACCTGTGTTTATCTCCATGGCAACCTACGACAGAAACTTCGACCTGCTACGTAGCACGTTGGGTTTTGCAGAGTTTTTGCACATTCGTTTGGTGTGTGTGTGCGTGTGCGTGCGTGTGTTTGTGTGGACTGCTAAAAACATTCAGACTTTTTTTTCTGGACTTTCATCAAATAAATGTTTTCATCCCAACAAAACATTCTAGATGCTTTGCTTCCTTCAGCTTCACGATGCTGTAAGCATAAGGAAAATGATCCCATTTTCTGAAAGATGAAGACCTGCAAAATCTAAGAGATGTGTGGGTGTTGCTTTTGACGCAACCCAGATAATTAAATGAAGGGTGTTTAATTCACACTTTTCTACTGTTTTTTTTTCTATTGTCTGAGGATGAAAGCTCAATAAATAGTCTATGAATGCTTTCAAGTGATTGAATATTACAAAGCCTGTGTTGGAAAAGAAGACTTTTTTTTTTTCCCCACAAGAAGCATAACACCACTCTAAAGTAAAACTGGAACACATCTAAGAAGAAGAAAAAAAGAAACTGACTTCTGAAAGGATATGGTGGGTGCAAAAACTTTGGATTTATGTCAAGGTTTTTAAAATAAAGCAAAAAAAAAAAGTTTGTATGACTATTTGTGTCTTATCTGGAATATTTGTTAATAACTACTAATAGGTAGGTTTGTTATTGTGTGATATCCGAGCTTTTCTACTCGGTCCATATATATAGTCCTTCTAGTGTCCCTGTGCAGAATCAAAGCTTTTCCAGATCCACACAGCTGCTGGAGTCTGTATTATGTCTAACAGCAGCAAAACTATAAAGTTTGAGTTAAGTTCATTCTTTCCAAGCTGCTTCCCGAAAATAAATATGGAACTTATAAACCTCATATTCAACCCAAACCTTTTCAAAAATCTACATTTTGGTGGTTTATTTATCTTAAAGAGACAACAATGATGAGTTTGAATCTTTCTGATGTTAATGGGAGTGTTCAGCGACTGCATCTCAAATTATAACTGCAGCTCGGCCAACAAGAAGACCTTGGACTGATGAGGACAATGCCTACTGATTGCAAAGGAAATATGATTGGCCGATTGAATCATCAATCAGAATTTAAGTTTCTATTCAGTTCAAGCGTCAAGCTATTCAGAGAGGGAAGCAAAAAGGCTTCGAATTAACAAGCTTTGACTGTAATGCAATGATAGAAAAACAGAGAATCTAGCTCTATTGAAGGCACTGTATGACAGAAAAGCTTTCCTCTGATGATTTGAATTTATTTTAAACACCTGTCGTTTTATTTTTTTATGTTATGTATTTATTTTTATTTCTGTTGTCGTATATGTGAGACCGTACATGTGTGTTTTTGCACCACACTGCAAAAACACAAAATCTGACAAAGTTCTAGAGCAAATATCTTGGCAAACGTGAAATAAGTCAACACTTATTGGCAAGATATAGGAGCTGATTTTAAGTAAATAATTCTTTAACACTGATGAAAAAGTGCTGGTTCCATTGGCAGATTATTTAATTTGCAACAAGATGTTTTTCCGATGTTATAAGTTAATTTATCTGCCAGTAGAGCAAGCACTTTTTCATCAATATTTACTTAAAATAAGCCTCTATATGCATAAAAAGTTGCTTGTAAGTTAGTTTGTCCTATTCCTAGTGTAATAAAATATTTGCACTAGAAACTAGACCAAAAATACTTGGTAAGATTTTGTGTTTTTGCAGTGCATGAGGCTGTGGACGCTCGCCACTGTCATATTGCTTTGTGTTTGGCTTAGGGATATCAAAATACATATTAAACGATTTATTATGATGAACTGAGTGAGAGCTGTAATGACAAAACACACTAAAGTTGACAAATGGACAAATAACAATAAAGAGAGAATTGTTCAGAGCGTCCTCTTTCAAGTTTTGGAAGGAAGGTTAAACAAATCTTAATCTGATGTTTACAGGACGGATGTTGGGGAGTGTCACCTGAAGGAATGCTGGACATCCTGAATTTACCTCCAAGTGCAGGGCCACAGTCCCGCTGGGCTCTCACTGCAGCGTTCCCCCATTTTGTTTGGAAACTAAAGAAAAGCGCCGCGTGATAAATGCATCGCTGCCAGTAAGGATTCAGAAGTGGAGCATGTTGAAACTTCAGCCGCCAGTGACTGAGTGCTCTCATTTGCGGCGAGGCACACACCTTATGCATCAGCTCATTTTCTTGTCGCGCCCCCCCCGAAAGACATATTCTCTTGACACGTGGGTCTGCAGAAAAATCCGTCATCTAATATTCCAAGTCTGAGCCCTGCAGGGGCAACAGTCTCCCAGACGCACGCCGGCGCCCTCGATGAACAAGGCTGGCGCTTTATAGACCTAATGTGTGTTCTGATAGCTGAAAATCTTCCACCTATTTCAGCTACAGCCACATTACTTTGTAGTAATTATGATAAATCTGCAATCTGATGTATCAGCTTGTTTATGCAGCTGATGAATGAGGTGGAGTTAATTACTTACTGAAATAGATGCAGTGTGTTGTGGTACTGCAGAGGTGCACAACATGAGGTGAGCTCCATGTAGCGGAGGGGGGAAAACCGCTTTTCATTTATATTACCTGTCCAAAGTAAATTGAGCCACAATTTACTGTATCTTTCAGTTTAATAAAAAACGATGCCGCGTTTCTGAGCGCATATTTCTCAGGCCGACGCTGCGTACAGCACTCTCATCTCCATTTCCGTCCCCAAGACAGCAAAAGATCAATTTGTGCAGAGCCAGCTTGTGGGCACAAGTCTCCCAGTAATGTGTTTGGGGTGGGGTGGGAAGAACGCGCTGATGCTTCCGAAACACTGATTATCACGAGAGGCCTGCGGTGGGGGCTGATCTCAGTACGTTAAAGTCAAACTGTGTTTTCATGTCATCCAGAGAGTTGTCATGGGGAAACACAATCCAACAACGATTTACAAGCAAAACACAAAAACTGATAGCATAGCAGAGATTTGGGGTGAAGCACAGTCTATGTGAAAAGCAAAGTCAGATGACTAAAAATTATTGGGACATGTCTTTGACCGCGTATAAAAACAAAGGTCGCATTTTCTGAAATTCTATTTAAAAAATACTTTATTAATTCAAAAGGCAAACCAGATGCTTCTTTAATTCACATTATCCAAGCTCGTTTAAAGAGTTGCTGTAGATCACAGCTGATCTCCTAGAGTGGTCAGTTTTAAAGCAGACCTGTCCTAAATTTAAAATGTCCGCCTTTGTCTTTCATAAAAACGTAGACCATTCGTCTTGTTCNANATGAATAACCTGCCTCTCATTTTCTACCTACAAACACCGTCACCTCCACAACTCTCTCTGCTCGGCCCCCTACCATTACCTCTAAACTTTGACCTTAACTCTGCCCTCTCCATGGCCTTGTGTACCACTTCTTCCCTTACTATTCATCTCCCATCACCGTCTCCTACGTGTATTTATGGGATCATAATTAAAAAAAAGAAAACTAAAGGCAAAGTAAATGTTAATTTATCATCTTTCCTTTAGTCTTTAATTTTATGATTTATGGATTCATCAAAAATTTAAAGCTGGTCTACAGTAGAATATTTCATGTGCAGAGCCTTTTCTTTTTGCACTTGTTCCTGACTACAGCGACCGAAAGACTCTCACATAAAAAGGCGAGATTATTGTTCAGGCACGTTTATTGAACAAAACAAAAGAACGTAATCACAGCCAGATCTATCCCCCTGTGGATAATTCTGTGATATATTTAATCTCTATAAATTTTCTAAATTTTCAGTTGTCTTTCCTTACTTTTGCAGTTTTTCACTTTAAGTTTTAAATTCTTTACGCTTTTTTAGTTTGTTCCTAAGCGGACTTCAGTTGACTTACTGTTCAGGCAGCACTCGGTTTGAAACTGCATTTTGTACAGCTGACTTTAGCAAACGGTTATCCTACCTTGGACTTATTAACATGCGGGACCTCAGGTTAATTTTTTTAATGCTTGTAATCCGGTTGTACATTATTCAGCGTTTCAGTGTAACGTGCTGTTTTGGTGTCGGCGCATAAAGCGATTGTTTTAGTCTCTTTGACACTGAAACGTTGAAGTTTGTAGTGACCTCATTCAAATACATTTCAGGAATTTTGTAGTTTTATAAAGCTCCTTAAGATCTTGGTGCAGCTTTTGAACTGGCTCATGACATCCGAATCAATTAGCGCATGATGCTGATGGTAAAAGGAGCTTGTCAGAGGAGTTTTAATCCTACCTTACAGGCAAATCTCTGCCTCCTTCAACAAATCATCTGTACCTGTATTATCCATGCAGGGACAGAGGGAGGGTTTGGTGCTCACATCAAAGGTGAACTCAAAAACAAACAGCCACACATTCACGTTATGCTTAAGTACAAGTTACATAACGAAAAAATAGATTCAGCTCTTTTGACTAAAATTGATCTGAAACCTTCGTATATGTTCACCATCAATTAGAAGCATCTTTGCGTTTTGTTTTTGTGTGTCACAACTGGGCCTGTCACAATAACACATTTTACTGGATGATAAATTGTCCCTGAAGTTATTGCGATAAACGATAATATCGTTGCTTTGAGACCATTTTCTAGCAATGTAGGGGTAAAGGAATAATGATGCAAGAACACGTTCTCAAAGATGAATAAACTCTAAATTTTAGTGAACATTTATCACTGGGAATGGAAGAGGTTTTTAAATATCCAAAATAAACAACAGAAAAAAACTAATAAAATGAATAATGAGTTCTTTGTAAACTAAATTGTCCTTAATAAAAAAAAGGGATAACACCAGATTGAAGACTTTTATCATCCTGTTTTTTGAAAAAGTATTGAGAATAATTGAACTTGTTTTAGTTTATCATGCGATTAATTGATATATTGTTTACTGTGACAGTAAACAATTCTTGTTGCCTGAACCATATATAGCCTGTTACGCCATCATTTTAATAAAATCAACTGAGCAACAGGAGGAATGTTTCATTTTCCTCCTGGTACCAACCAGGCCCACAATAATGTTTGCTGAAACTGACAGGGGAGTTGAATAAAGCAGAGAATATATTAGGCTTTTCCCGTGTTTGCGCATGAACACTAACTGCATCCAGAGCCAATTATACCCCAGTACATACATGCTCCATCTAGATATTTTTCAAATGATCCATGTTTTCTTTGCATTTTCTCATTTCCCCCTGATGTCATGTTCCACGTATGTTCAATCACGTAAGGTGCTCGTCTCGCCTTTTCACCAGCGTCTTCGGCTTTGTTATCTCGTTGCCCTCTCTGCTCAGATTTAATTTCCATATCCTTTTAATAATAAAGAATGAGAATACATAAATACATAAGGCTATATCCTCAGACTTCTCTCTGAGAAGAGTTGCTGTAGTAATAAAGTATGCCACAGCGATCCTTTCCGTGCTAATAAGAATGATGGATGTTCCACCTTGCCCCTTCGTTACACAGAATACACCTCAGCACCAAACAAATGAACGTAATCGGAAATTTTCCATCCTGTTCATTTAGCTTCACATATGATGGCACTACAGATATTAAATAGTGAATTTTTCCTCATTATTCATGCCGTAAGCCCCTTATAACATCTGCTAATCTCGTGTCTCCATCACACAGCCTGTTCTCTGCTAAACAGGAAATGATTCAATGACCGATAGCGTCCGATGGCAGTAATTTGTTTCTCAGTGAAGCTTCATCCTCTGTGAAGGTCATTTCTAAAAGAAATCCAAAAATCAAAAACTTTGTTGACCTCATGTCAGGGAGTCTCTTTGTCTCATAAACTTTATTTCTGTTAATCCCTTTTTGCGCACCAGCAGTTCAGCACAAAGCAAGGAATCAAGGCTAACAGGATTAGAACAGTTTTCTTTTTAAACCTGTAAAAGAACAACATAACCAGCACACGAGGTTTCTGGGACTTGTTGGTGAATTAATGTACAGCTCTTTCATTCATAATGTGGGAATGTAGTTGAACAAATAACATGTTTTGTCTCGTGGACCATTTTCAAAACCACTATTGGAGCACTTATTGGTGTTCCCACTGTTTGCTTTACTTCCGCCCCAGTTTAATTTTTTATACGGCTGGAGCACAGAGACAAAATGATCTTACACCATTTGTCTTTGTAAAGTCCCAAATCCTCACCTATGTGTCTCTTTTCCACTTTACACAAAGGTTTTTTTTTTTCTAGGTTTAGCACCTGAATTGGTAATGAGTTTGTGTGTAAAGAATTTGATTTTGACTAATTTTTTGCAGATTTATTCTGCTAAAATTTCCAATGTTTTTGTATTCTGACATGTGAATTGGACGTCGTTTGCTTTGATTTTTATAAGTTGCTTGTTTAATAATCTTATGTTGACTAATTTTGTCACACAGTAGTTTTGTGTTGATAATAAAAAAAAATCAACAAAACTAAAACTAAATAGTTGAGTTATTTGGTTTTAAAATTACAATTTCACTTTTGATCATTGTACAGGTGGATGAAATGCCTCTCCAAACTGGCTGAATTTTAACCCTAGCCTGCCCCTTATAACCACACTGTTTACTGGAGAAATTCAATTAAAACTAATCTGGAAACCATTTAAGATTCACACCTCTACAGATATTTAAACAAACGGAGGTAACAAGAGGAAGCGTCATTCAGGATTTCCCGTGTAGTTCTGTCAAATCGATCAGGCCGCCCGGGACTGCCACTTTGCCACACGTGTCCTCTTGCGAGTTTCTGATCAATAGAGCCGAGGCACCAGCTAAAAATATCCAGAGTTATCCCGTTGCCAGAGTGGGTGCAATCTAAAACTGTTGTGATGATCTAACAGCACGGTATTCCCTGTGAAAGCCGCAAAAACAGAGAAAAAAACCCCACTCTGAATCGTCTGAAGGGTTCAGGTGAAACACTATTTGTCAACTGCTACATTTTTCAGGGATTTAAAGCAGCATCGCTCTTGTCTGGTCAGGCATAAGTGAATCTGTCGTAGAAAATCATCACTGTGATTTTGCTGCTCTCACAGCACAGTCGGGCATATCTGTCATGCGTCTCTGGATCTCATGCTAGCATAAACATTTGTTGGAACATATGCTTGACTTTCAAGGGAAAACCTCTGCATATCATGGCATGCCTCATGGGTTGCAGATTATTTAACTACAATTACCACATGTGCGTTTAATAATATGCTGTATTTGCCTTTTATCCGGTAATGGTCACTTTGAAATGTGTAATGCAGGTGGTGTCAAACTCATTTTTCTTTTGGGCCAAAAAGGATCATGAATGTTCTTAAAGGGCCGTTTGTGCCAGAATGTATCGATAAAACCAAATATAAATAAATAACTTCTTAAAATTAAATAAAATTGAACATCTTTTCAGTCCCTCCAGGATTTTGCGATTGTTTTTGTGATTGTGGTGGTAATTTAGAAATATCTGTGCTTATGTATGATGGTAAATGCAACGTTTTAATACTTGCCGTATCATCATGGATTTTAACATCAAGTGAGGCAGCTATTTAGTAGAAGTAAGAAATACTGCCACCTGCAGGTGGGAGTAAACCATCACTTAGATCCAAACACACAAATTATGCATTAGTGTGAAAAAGTGCAGGGATTTGTTGTTTTCTTGTGAATTTTCACAATAATTCACAAGAAACTGGAGGAACAGGTTGGTGCAGTTTGGCAGTAAACGGATAAAAAACTGCGCTGAATTGATTGATAAAATAATATTTAAGCACACTGTTACCTTGGCAGTTCTAACCATGTGTCCGTTTAGAGTTTAGAGGGCCACATGAAAGTCTATGGCAGAGCGATTTGGGCCTTTAGTTTGACACATGTGGTTTAACGGATGACCACAGCTTACTTTGTGCTTTGGTTTGGATTCTGTGCTCATAAATGTTGTCAAGACACAAAGAAGTAAATGTCATCAGTTTCAGGGTAAGAGTAGTTGTGGTGCTCATTGTGACGCACTGAAGTCATTTAGTTTCGATTCCAGTTTCCTTCAACACCATAAGGCTCCTCCAATGGCCCTTTGGAGTAGCTTCTAAAAAAAGGGGGCTGATATCAACGGAAAATCCTTATGACCGCCTGGAGCCGAGTCAAAGCACGTTGAATAGGCACTAGTGAAAAGAGCCTGGAGTTAGCTACCCATCATTGTATCTGTTTGTGAATGTGACTCTAGGGTGACATGCTTTGAGTGGTTGGAATCACTAAAAAAAATGCTGTAAAAGTTCAGGTCCTTTACTGTTTGCAGCTTTACGACTGACTCTCACTCGTTTCTGCACATTTTCCTATTTTCTTAGACAGTAGTGTGAAATGTATTCCAGGTTGTTGGTGATGTTGGTCAATGTATACTTTTTTTATTTGATTAACTCCTTTTGACCATGTAAGACCTAGTTGGGTTATACTTTAGGTTGACATATGCATGCATATTGTTATTGGCAAATAGTAGTTTGATATGCAGTCAAGCCTCAAACTATAATTCTATGCCAGATTTTGACATGACTACAATTGTCGTCGGTATAAAGCAGTGGTAAACTAACCAAAAAAAGGGATTTCCAGGCCAGCATCATTTCAGCCTTGGACACCACACTCTATGCATCCCCCTACCCAGGAGCTGATAGTGCATTAAAGAGTTTTAGAGGCCTTTAATTCCAGTTCCATGTGAAGCAACAAAACACAGATTCAGCCTCCTGAACAACATCAAAACCTCTGCAAATGTAATCTTTCAGAGGCAAAAGTCCAAAACCTCTGACCATAGCCTCTGCAGCAATCCCACTCAAGACATTTAATTATACACAAGTGGGTGCACATTTCAGGTCCGTGCTGACCTGAAATGGCCACAGCAGGTAAATTGTTCATAATTTAAATGCAGTCATTTTATTTCAATATTTATATGTTGTCATTTTAGCCACAGTTAGTGTCTACATGCATTCATCTGTTTGATATTTCATGGAACAATAGATTCTCTGTTCTGCTTGTCTGGGTTGAATATTAGTTCAAATGGATAAAAAAAATACCATTGAAAAAGTCGTTTTTATCATCTTAGAAATTGACAGGTATAAAAATAAATGATGATGTTTTTTGTTGTTTGTTTGTTTTGACTCCATCTGTCAAAATCATTTTGGCCCCAAAATCTGTCATTGACCCCAAGCTGTCATTTTGACAGCTGGGGTCAATAACGGATGATAAAGTGACAAATCCGGTAGGCAGGTAAGAATTTTATTTACAGATAAAATCCACAATATGAAACCGAACACCAAAACTTTCTATTGCACACGTTCTCAATATTCAGCCCTTTTTTCAGCTACTTAACTTGTTAGCTAGCAATTCATTAAATATTTTAGATGTCATCAGATTGCATCATATTTTTATCATGTTTCTTCAAGAAGGTAAATAAATAAAGATGAGTCATTCACTGCTCTTTTATGGTCAACCAAACAGGAATCTGAGCAAATGATCAAATTTCTAATGACTTCACGTGAAACATTTTTGGTAAGACCCAACACACTTCTAGCATTGTGCTACGTCTGTAGCGGATTAAAAGTCGAACTGCTCTGGTCTCAGAAGAGGTTCGTCTCGGGGAGAGCGAACTGCTGAGTGACGGATAAAAGAGCCAGCAGGATCCTCCGTCAGTGTTGGTTTTATAGCTCAGATAAAAACTATAAGGTCGAGGAGCTTTGAGAAAATCTCATCATTAGTCCTCTCACAGGCCGGGATTTAATTATCTACACATCGAAATCGTCCACTTCCCTCTTCTCAGCAAATTATTCTGCTCCTGGAGGATCATAACCATCAAGCCTTTCGTTTCTTTGCTTGCATGTTAAAACAACATCACAAGGATGTCCTCTTTATATGTGTGTGTGTGTGTGTGTGCCTTGAGATAGTAACATTGGTTGCATGCTGAATAGGTGCGTGTTCACTTTCTGAGTACCTTGATGGGTGTTTTGGGAAGCTCTGGAAATAGGCTCATGCATAATTAATCCTCAGACTGAAAATTGACCCAGATGTGGTAGAACCATGTTGGTTCCAGTGGCGTCAGATGTACTCCGAGACAAAAAGAGAGGCAAGAAGTGACAAAAGGGACTAAATAGGGCTTCCAAATGAAGGAGAGAGAGAGAGAGAGAGAAAAACTAACCGCAAAAACAAAAACGGGGGGGCGGGAGGGAGGAAGGATACCGTTGGAAAGCTGATGAGAGTAGAAAGTGAGGACAGAAAAGAGCTTTTACTTCCTCAGAGAGAATTGTAATGCAACTGCTTAATGTCTTAATGTTGATCTCGCTGACTCTGGAGGGACCTCATTAGCTCAAGACAGAGAGCCGTGTTCAGCCATCTATTGTCTCACAGGGATATACACAAATTATTGTGTTAGCTCACGGCAATGACTACAAATGCTGCTTTGCCCAGAATCATCAAAATCTGAAGCCATTTAACTCACAAAGCATTTAGGATTTGTGAGAGATTAGAATAAGACATAAAAAAACCTGTTTTGTTCTGGGAACATTTGAGAGTATGCCACTTCTAGACCTTAATGCTATGATTCAACATATCTTCCAGTGCTATGATTGAATTACTGCTGCAGCAAGATGGAATATCGGTGCAGTAAGTGTCGCCAATTGCTAGTACAGGCAACGCCTTGCAAACTTTGTTCTGCGCTATATATCACAGCAGCATTGTGAAGTGAAACCATGACATTTTAAAGACGCAACTTGAAGACACATGGATTTGGCTCAGATTCCAAAAACGCCCAAAATAGTGAATTTAATAAAGAGGTACAGGAACGACAAGACTGGAAACAAGACAACATCACAACAGGTTTGATCAACAGATGGAGCAACAAAAAGAAGGAGGAGATACAGGACTATATTTACACACATGGGCTGAAGAGACAGGTGGGAACAATTAGGACTGGGCAGACTGGTGGCAAGAAAGGTAAGTCAAATCACAGAAAACACCAGGAAGGAGACGTCGTTTCAAAATTAAACAGGAGACAAAGCTATGGCCTGATCTGTTTAAAAATGAGAAGATGTGTTATGCATGAAGAGACTAGCTAAAGAAATCTGAGAATCTGTATAAAAACATCAGGATTCTAGTATGTTTGTTTTTTTATTTTTCCTTTTGTGTCGGATCTTTTCCAGAGAGGATCTATGTTAGGAGAGCGGGGTAACCTGCACAGCTCATTTCTATCAGCCTCATCAGTGTGTTGAGGATTTAAGAAGCTGCAGAAGTTTTTCCTCCGTTTGGCGCCTTTTCTGTTTCCCTACTACCAGCTTAATTGCCTGAGCCCAACTCTCCTGTGCTCCAGGATCAAGTTCTGTTTCCGGACCCACCTGAATCAGATTACTTTTGCTGCAGCTCTAAAGTCCTTATTTATTCCCTTGCCTGCCTGCTCTCTACCATCAAGCTCACATTCTTTCCGGATCATCGAGCACACCGCTAACCTTCATACTCGCCTCTGGACTCCAAATAATCACCTTCGATTTAGAACCCGATCCTCTCCTCCCAAGGAATCATCTGCCTCAGATCACAGTCAGCAACTCCCTTTTTCAAAAATGTTTATATGAGTCAACTTACCTGATCAACAGATAACCTGCCTCCTCGTTCAGACAAAATTGTCCACGGATCCTCGCCGTCACATTTCTCATTCTCTGTGCGTATAACTGTAAATAAATCCTTTATCCTTTTTAACTCAAGTCCTGAATGTGATTCTGCATGCGAGTCGGGAAACTAAATCCCAGTTTGACGCATCTTAGCCAAAATCTATTATCATGAAAGACAACTTGGGCTTCAGGGGATTTCTGTCTCCCAAAAAAAGCAGTGACAGAAACTTTGTTAAAATGCTTTTTCATTTCGCTAATCGCCCCCTGCTCTTCTCATTCACCACCACACTCTGACAGGTACAAACACACACTTGGACTGATATCTAGCCTAAACGGTGTGTACAATGAAGCACTACATGGTTTGTCATGGGCTTTATACCCTGAGTATCCTGACAAAAATAATGTAAAATTGTCTTTGGCACTCATCTTTACTTTAAACAAGTTAAGTTTTTCAAACTTGACTTGAAAAGGTGACTGTATTTCTAACATTTGTTGATGCTGCTTTAACTCATCACAACTATGGTGATCTATATTGGACCTTTGGTTGAACAGAGGTAACACGTTACACTGTGAAAATATGAGCAGAAGCAGAGCTGATATATCGGTATGATGGCATCTGCTTTTGCTTTCCGTGTCGTACTGTGGCCTGAATGGTATTAACGATACCTCACCATAAGATGGGTGTTTTAAAACCCACCAATGGGCTTTTTGTGCAGTTGTACATGTTTTACTTTGGATCTGTTACTTTTCTCTGGGTTTTCTCGGTCTGAAAACATTGACTTTGTCTATGGTGACTTTAAATGACCCTTTGCTGCAGGTTCACTCCTCAATGTCCTGGCAACCTGTCCAAGGCCAGCTCCAACTTCTGACCACTGACTGTTGGGATGGAGAATTGTCTCTTAAAGTGATGTTTGATTGCAATCAATAAGTTTATTCACTCAACAAAACACATTTCATCACCTATGTAACACTTGATCTACAGTCTGAAAACACTGAAGAAAAACCTTACATAAACCTGCCCCTTTATTAATAATTACAAATTCTTCTTTTCATATATAAAATTAAGAATATATCATCCTCCTCATTGACTCAAAATTGTATAAGACTTTTTTTTTTCTCAAAATATTTTGAATTTGTTTAAAGTAGGACATTTTTTCAAATCTTCATCCAAACTGTTCCATCATTCGACTCCGTGAACATTTGTTTTAAAGTACCGTATTTTCCGCACTATAAGGCGCACCTAAAAACCTTCAATTTCCTCAAAAGCCGACAGTGCGCCTTATATATGGACCAATATTGAGCCACAACAGGTCTAGCAACTACGGTAAGCAGCCGCCGACTTCATTTTCGCCCGTAGAAGAAGCAGCGCGCGGTGCATGCTGGGATAGTTGTCAGAACGCTGGTTTGTTAATAAAGTTTGACTGACAGTCTATAATCAGGTCGTCTGCAGGTCATGTAGCACCACGTTCTCCACGAACATGCTCTGCGCGAACGGAGAAGGGTGACCATCGTCCGCCCACGCCCCAGCCCAGTTGAGGAAGGCTCTCCCTGACCAGAGTCGGACTGTTTTGTTGACATTCTGTTTAGTGGAGCTCCATCTAGTGGATGCATAATGTAACTCCAGCCTCTACTGTAATGTCTATTTTATGCGCCTTGTAATGCGGTGCGCCTTATATATGAAAAAAGTTTTAAAATAGGCCATTCATTGAAGGTGCGCCTTATAATCCAGTGCGCCTTATTGTGCGGAAAATACGGTAGTCCACACTATTTTACTTTTTTAAATCATGCTCCCTTTGGTTATTTGTCACTTGAGCTTAAGACAAATTGTAAATTAAATGGCAATGATGTGTTTCTAGCTTTAAACATAACTGATAATTTTTAAATTAACTAAATGCCTTAATTTCAAAATATATGACTGCGTAAACAAGTTATCTGTATGTTCTCCAGCATTCACTTTATACACGAATCAATACCATAACACTCAAAGCCTTTGATGGGAGTTTTGTATCGTCAGATATAAAACCCAACACTCGGATGTTCTTGGTGAAACTGTTCTGATATTAACTTTTCATCTTTAAGAAAAGTCAACCCTTTGTAGATATGTCAAGGATTTGGTTTATTGAGTTAATATAAGAATATTCTCACTTAAGGAAAACATTGTCACCGGGATGTCATACAGTTCATTACTCTGTGCTGAGTTATTTGTGGCTGTCGAGCGTCACTTTTGGCTGCCGTAATTTTCCACACCTCATCTCCCTTTCCCCGATCTCTCTCTGTCTCCCCATGCATTCCTCCCTGGAGTATATGTCTGTGGATTCATGCGAGAATGCCATTTCTCTAGAGAGGGTCTTGACGTTCGTCGACACGCCGAAGGTCACCTGAGGGTGGCTTCCGAAAACTATCTGAAGCCGAAGATAGAGGCTTACTCGCATTCAGTGACTCGCATTAAGCTGCACCTCAAAGGCAGCACACTCAGCCTGCTGAATATTTTCAACGTAGCATCCAATTTCAGTTTTTCTCACCGTCTGGTGACGAAGAGGTTCAGAGATATACAAGCCAATATCTGATGTGGTTCTCGCTGATGATGAATTGGGTCGGAGTTATGTTAGGTTGGCTACACTTCTGAAACAATGTGTACTATATTGGACTGTTCAATCCCCTGTGTCACCCACTGTGCAGTAAACATTTATCTCTGTGCGGCCGAGATATTTTATAGTTCGGGACTGAAAACAAAGAACGGTGCAGATTGATGCTGCAGGGAGCTGATGTGCAAACACCTCGTTTATCAAACTTGAATCTGCCCGGGACCAGAATTTACCAGATTAGCCTACCTTTTTTTATTTTTTATTTTTTTTTTTTACTGAATCTGCAGGGATTCTTGGTTAGATTTTGCTTGATGCAATTTTCATTTATCTGCCCAAGTGAAACATAAAACAGCCTGCAGCTTTTCATCTTCTGACGATTATGCTTGCTGTGTTTCCCTGCCAACTATCAAGAGTTCCAGGCTCCTGTAAAAAGTCCAAGCAGTCCAGATGGTTAGTTGTGTAACCCATCACATAAAAGAAGCATGTACTGCAATCCATCCATCCATCAGAGACGAGTTGAGTCTCAAAAGCAAAGACTTCAGACTTAAGTGTAGACATTTGATCTGAAGTCGTTACCTCTGGAATCTACCTGGGAAGATCCTCATTCGTCATTGGATGATCAATTTATAAACTTGCGGTTGCAATACTTAATGATAGTGGAAACAGCGTAACAGCTTTTTTAAACTAATATTGATGTGTTCATTAAATCGTTACATTGTTCCTCACTCTTTTTTTTCATTCATAATGTACATTTTAACAGTTTTATCAGCCTATTTTATTTAGAAAATAATTCCTTAGAATTACAAGAAGGCAAAAACCAATTTAGTGCAAAATGTAGATGAAACAATAACACATTAACAACACATTAATGGGTGTAAATTGTGTCGCCACACAAAGATGTGTTAGAAATAGAAACTATATTTAACTTGCCACCACCTAAGACTAAAAAATATATCTAGTAAAATTTGGATTTTTTTTTTTTTTTTTTTTTTTTTTTTTTAGGAAATGAAGACTGAACAAATAGAAAATGGATGTGGGAACCCCCCCACAAAAAAAGTAGCTCAACTCTTATTATGGTTCCAAACATAGAAAATAACAACGGATGGATGGAAGACAAACTTCAGAGCATAATCTCAAATTATGTCCAAAAATCCAGTCTGCTTAGATAAACCATTTCTTTTTAATCACTCTTCTGTTCATAAAGAATTTTATGAACAGTTTTTGTTTCTGGAAACACTTTCTACACGACTGATGGAGATGTCAACATAGTAGAAAATCATTTTCTACTAAATATGTGTTGGCATAGAATAACAGTCATTATACTGCTTGGTTTCTAGAGATGAGTAGGTGTCACCACAAGGGGGCGCCTAGGCCCTTTTTACTCTACCATTGTACAGAGTAAGAACTCGTCTTCCACGTTGTTGTAGAGGAGAAACATTGACGATGATGAGGTGCAGAGCGGTAAACTATCATTACTTTTCTCATGTATGAGACTATAATGTTTAGTACCGTGGAGATCTGGCGTTACGTGGACGAAGTGAAATAAAGTGAAAGTGTGGAATACTTCAAAAGTGCGTCCTGCCGTTTCGGGTTAGAGTGGCTAACCACCGCTGCTAACTCCTTCTCCAAGCTCTCACCGTCACAAGACACGGTCTACTCCACTTACATTCAAACAAGTGTATTTCCACACAAGAAAAATGCAACATTTATGAAATACTAAATATATAAATTCACACACACAACATCTACTCATTCTTGCATAATAACTTTCAGAAAAAGTTGGTATGTAACTGGGAAATGCAGGGTCATATGAAGGACGCCGTCAACAATGGCACACCAACTCGACCTTCTCCATGACAACGTGAAGCAAATGCGTCTGCTCTGGAGGTCACAAAGCTGATGGTTGGAGGCGCAACAACTGAGTCGACTTTGACATGAAGATTTTAATATGAAGCTGCTGCTTTAAAGCCTTGCTTTTAGATGCAGTGGTTTCACCCTCTGGTTTGTGGAGTTGTAAGCTCGGATTTTACAAGATCTAACAAAAAAAAAAAGCATGAAAGTAAAACCTCAACATTATGTTGCAATATTTCACCAAATGCTCTGTTCAGTTTTTATTTATCTAGGAAAACGGGTGATAAAGACCATAATTGTAGTTAAAAAATGTTTTCTGAAGCCGTAAACAATAAAATATATTTTTTACATGGACTTACTGTCTTACCTGCTGATCATTTAATGACAAAGGGAAAACGTACTACTTTTTATATTGAAACTTGTTTTTTGGGGGTTTTATTTTTGATTGCACAAAGTTGAGAATTTGAGATGAACAAGAAGATGCATTGGTACTGAAAGCCCTCAACTAAAATATGCTAAAATGGGGAGTTATTCCCAGTTTCTAATAGTTTTTTTTTTTTTTTTTTTTTTTTGCCACTTCTTCTGCAACGTTTGACTTCAATGTATGCTCATAAAGTACATCCTTAAAACATTTACTGCTTTTTGTAGTCTAATATCACCAGCATTTTTGGTACTAATGATCAATTTCTCTGTATTTCTTTCCTGAATGGGGGATTTTCAGTTTCTGATCTCAATATTTCACAAGATATTGAGCGCTCTGTAAACTTACGGCCACAACCTGGGTAATAAAACATTAAAAATTAATAATTTATCTTACCATGTTTCCTCATGGCATACTGAACTATTTCCACAGAAATCAATGTGCGTACTTTGTCTTTAGTTTCCAATTACACCACTGCTAAGTTTTACACTTGAACATGTTACCTCAGTGTAGAAAATAAAATAAAAAAAGCTAACTGAATTTGACACCTCCATTGGTAGGTGTGACTGCTAAAGGTGTGTGAAAATGTGTCTGTTGAAAGATGAGTCACTGTGAAGGAGACAGTCACAGTCGAAAAGAAAAAGAGCAAATATAGACACCGTGTTTGTCCCAAACCGAGAGGGATTAGCTGCTGAACCGTCTCCGCTGCGGTGTCGGCAGTGACGTTTTGGCACTGTGTGATGAACACTCAGTGAGGAGAAAATAAATTTGGATAATAAAGCAGTGAACTGTTAACTGTATTTAATTATTCGTTTCACGTTAGACAAACTTAAGTTGCCGTCGAGACCGTTTCTTACCTTGCCACATATTGGCGTATCTAGAAAAGCAATTGTCATGGATATAGTCTTGAATTAATTGAACATTTGTGGCTATTGAGGCCTGTCACATCCACGATGCATGTGCTGCTTTCAAAGTTTGTAGGAGAAACCTTGTGAGATTTGTAGTGTTCTGCTGCTTCTGGATCGGGTACATTACTTATTTTTTCCTCCCATGCTTGTTTAAGTCTCCATACATCTCGGAACAGAAAGATCAATGTAAAGTCTAGACAATTGCCTTGTCAATATTAGTTGATTTATCAGAAGGTAGACCAGCCTGCTCTCAACTGAAGCCAATACAAGCACTCAGCATGCAGAGGTGAGGGACTCTCCAACAGTCCAAACAGATGATTTGCATATTTTAGCATAAGATTAATTCTGTAGCAGCAGTGCATGTGCCTTATGTTGTTTTTTTGTTTTGTTTTGTGTTCTTTGGATGGGCAACTGCAAATTTTGCTCAAATTTCAGTTCATGTAAGTACAGCTTAATTCAATTCACTTCCACTATGTATGCTATTAATCATTAAATGTTGACTCTAAAAAATCCAAAATCTATATAAAAAAAGCAATATATGTGAAGCAAATTCCAAAAACTGCATTCATTATTTCTGGGCTATGTAGACAACCCTTCTGTACCATTATAGTTATACAAATTTCACTTGTATAACACTTTCATGCTAACAATATTATCCAGAAGTTTGACTTCTTTATGAAGAAAATGTTAACCTTTTATACAAGCACCTTAACTATGCAGCATTTCTGTGGAGAAAGATTGGCACTGAAGTGTCTGTAAGTTATAGAAATCAGTACATTTACGATGTCGCTGAGCCATTAATAACAATATTAAGCTTTAATACCAGCTATGACGCATTAACATCAAACCTTTCGATTCAGTTCTAAATAGAGGGTCTATTTTGTCAGAGACAACACAGTTGAGGATGTAATTTATGCGACCAAATTAAAAACGAGTCATTTGGGAGCAGGTTTTATTCATCCTGAAAGAGGATCCGCTGTAATTTATGACAGCCAGGGCTGGAGTGTGATGGGAAGGCAATCCCACACTGCAGAGCTTTTGTGTAGTCCAGCGCGCATCAACTCGAGCGTCGGGGGAGAGCAGACAAATGTCATCCATGTTTCAGCGTCTCACGCGGCAAATATTTGTCTCTTCTGGTGTTTTTGTTGTGTCTACAAATTGAATGCTGCGATTGTGTTTGTGAATCTGGCGCTCTTTGGACAGGAATCATTAACAAATCTCAGTTGGTGTGAGAGAGAGAAGCAATCAAACATAGTCTGAGATCTGAATGAGGTTTTGCCAGAAACCGCAATGCTGAAGGTCAGTCAAGGCGAGTAGAAACTTGACTCCCTTTGTTTATTACATTTAATCTGAAAAAAAGATGATTTGTTTCTGATAATGTACATTTTCTAAGTTGAAGAGTACCGATGAGCAGGAAGCGTCCATCGTCCGTTCAGCGGGTGTTAAGGCAATCTCGCTTTGCTCTCCATCAGGATTGTTTTCCCTGATATCTGAGGGCAAATCTTCTGACGTTTTCAAGAACAAAAACTCATATTGTGTGACTGTAGAAGTTGTAGTAAAGGTTAATTCACATCTTATGCCCACAGCAGTCCTGTCGTCTACATTTGACTCTTCTCTCGGCTTACAAGCAGACATCGCCCTCTACTTATCCACGAAACCACAGTAAAAAGTTACGGTATTGAAGAACCAAAACCAAAATTCAATATTCAATTTAAGCACATTTAATTAGTGGTAAATTAGAATTGCACACATTCCCCCCCGAAGCCATAAAAATTGGCACTCGGCAATTATTCCTCTTAAAATAAAGGTAACAAAAGCGGGTTGTAAATTTGTCTGTAATTGAACAGAGTGTCCTTGGACTTTTTAATGAACAATCCACTATAATGTTTCCCTGAGGCGTGACACAGAGGCCAATTTCTCTATGCATTTCAGATTAGTCATACAAACTTGTATAGAATTATTTCAAACTTCATAAATCGGGAAAAAGAAGCGACTCACACAAACGGCCAAGCAATGACCCAAACGCATCTTACCGCCGAGGAGGAAGGTGAGGAGGATGGAGAAAATCTTCAAAGCTCACTGTAAAGGAACATCTGTGAATATTTCAGGAGGAATTAATGCTACAGTTATTAGCATTCACCATCTGCAGATTTAATTTGTAGAACATATCGGATATTTTAAAGAAAGTGAAAGTTGGGAAGCCGACATACAGAGGTGCAAAACTACTCGGCATGCTGCTTTATTGAGCTCAATCAAGAGACATTTTATATGATTCAACATCAGAGAAAGGAAAAAATGTCTCTGTTCAATAAACCTCTGGTTTCTGATGTATATTTACAGAACTTAATGCACTATCTAAAGAAATATTTATCCGCTGTAAAACATATTTTTACACACAAACACACACACACACACACACAAAAAAAAACCCTATCTGCAGTGAGTGTGATTTCCTATATAGTTTGACCAGACCATGTGGTGCCTCAGAGAGCAGAAGTAATTCACAGCTCCGCTCTGAACTGAAGGGATGTCTCTGGAGACTGAGCCTACTTCCCCGGCCCTCAGAGGCAGTATTAAACTTACTACAAACACAAATTGCCTCCACTGTGAACACCAGAGGCATTCTTTGAACACCTGCAGATATTTGAGACGGCTCGCAGAAAAAACAAAACAAAACAAAAAAAAAAAAAAAACTGAAAGAAGCACAGATTAAATACTCTGTTAGGTGTTGGTGATGTGGCGAGATGCGCTGCTATGACGTGTGTATAATGCTCTGAACTTATGATCCTGTCTTAATTATAACTTTTTTTAAATGCCAAAAAAAATATAAACATACTCTTAATCCTTGGTATGAAATTGATTAGCTATTTTCTGTATGTGAATCGGGAGGAAGAGGAAGCTAAAATGTGTCGCAGATTGTAAAATGAACCAAGAATCTTGTTTCTAATCCATAATAATCTGTGACACAAAAGGAGTTTGAGCTGAAAAACTACAACCAATTCTGAAATCACAACTGGGCAGGAAAAAAAAATGTTGACGCAAGAATTTGTATGCGGCTGAAGCATTAAGCTGGTGCTACGATGTCATCACCCAATAAAACATTCATCTAAACTCACTCTGCTGACCTGACTATTAATATTTATCCTGTAAACACTCTGGCTACGACCGTCGGCTTAGCCTCTCATATTTCTATAATATTTTGTTGTTTTTACATCAGAGGCTCCAGTGTGAAAACCTGATGCGTCTGCCTGTTCTGGTTTTATTTTTAACTTTTCATTATTTACCCTTTCATCTGTCCTACTCTTTAGTAGAAAATTTCTAAAACATTCATGCTGTGTGGTTGGTGCTGGAGGGAAAACTAGCAAAAGCTCAGTTAGCATCAGAAACGACGTCTGATTGCATTTGTGTTGCAAGTAGAGCGATTCTTTCAGATTCTATTAACGTCTTTATTATACACACTAATGAAAAGGCAGTGCTAATGTCTGATATCCTGGATGCTATTGCGTGTTTGAATGGTCGCTCTGTGCATGAACAATCGGATCACTTTCTGAGAAAGTTATTTAAAACATTTACCTTTTTATTGCTGACTTTTAGCTTTAAAAGTTGCTGTGTTCGGTTTGGCCAACATGACAATTGAAAAAATTTTTTTGGAAAAACCTTGAACATGTCTTTCACAAATCAGTGTCCCCCTTAAAACCTAACCACAACCCAAGAGTTGACGTTGAAGTCAGCCAAACCTGTAATCTTTTTAGCAGAGGTTTGCCAACAGATTCAAGAAACTTCCACAGCCATCAAGGCCCAGGTAATCATTCAGCTACAAGTTACTGAAAAGATTGAAATATTCTCCGCCTTCGGTTTTCCCGCCTGTTGCCAACCCCGAGCTTGCACTTCTTTTATTCAGAGCCTCGCCTCTCACAACAACCGAACCGTCCCTGCATCCCATTTAACCACCACAATCATTCACAAGACACACAGGTTTAAGACATTCACCCCGTCGCTCCCTTCCTATTATTCTTATAGGAGTGATTCTAGAGTCCAGTCCCGAGGGACCACCGCCTCTGCATAATTTCAACATCTCTGCCTCCAGCACACCTGACTCAAATGGTGGCTTTAGCTCCAGCGTCCCGTCAGCAGCCTCATAATCGCTCACTTATTCAGGTCAGGTGTGCGGCAGAAGGAAAACGCCTAATTCATGCAGGGCAGCGGTCCCCGAGATACAACCCCAAAGGACCAGGCATCTGTAATGTAGGTAAATGTGTTTATAAAGCGATGACTCCACGGGGTTAAACACATTTAAAACGCCACACTTTTCTGATTTATTGAGTAAAAACTTTTACAACTCTTTTTTTTCCCTCCCTCGTTTTTATTTACCTCTCAATCATGCACTGTATTGTCTTCTTCTGATCTGTCTCACAAAATCGAACAAGAAACATCTGGAATGCAAATTAGGAGAACGTAGAAGGTGAAATTTTTCACAGATTTGAAAGCAAACACTTAAAACCCCACACTTTTCTGATTTGCTTTCTAAAAATGTTTGCAACTTTTTATAATTTTTATTCACCTCTCAGTCATACACTATATTGCTGTGTTGATCTGAATCATAAAATCTACCAAGAAATGTTGAAATCTGAATTCATGACGCAGTATGAAAAAGTTCAGAGGGTTGAGATGAAAATGCTGTGCCATCGTACTATTTTGACGCTACTGCAACAAAAGGTAACTTGTAAAATAAACTGAAAATTAATATTGGAACTTGAGTTTCAGATCTTAAACGTGTGGTTATTTGAAAGGGAAACTCCATTCATACCCCATTCAGAAAAAAAAATAAAGTGAAGACAGATTTAAATTAAAAACACATTTACTAGAAACAGTCCAGTTTTCCACAGTGAAATCAGATGTGAGGTGATGCTACGACTGAAGACAAACATTTTGAACCAGAGCTGAGACATGCTAAGGGGAAAGACACAGAGATATTTGATCTCCCTCGCTCCTGCTCCTACACACTTCCCTGCTTTCTGTGATATGCAGAGGTATGACAGGTATCAAAGCAGAGTACCTTGTCTCAACAAGATGGCACAGAAGACTTGTCTGATTTCAGTCTGTGAGTGGCTCTGAGATTTGCTGATCTGTCACTCATGTCTGAATTTGTTTCCTGACGGGGCACATCTGTAATTCTCTCTCTTTTTTTATTTTAGGTGACGGACATAAAAAGATGGAAGCCAAGTTAATTTATATTTAGCGCAGAAATAGATGAGGTACTGAACAGCCAGCGGGCGACGACCAGGTAGATGGAACATTTTATTAATGATGTTACTTGGAAGTGGACCACTATGTCCTTTACGTTTTTATCTCTTTGAGAAATCGCTCATAATCGTTTCGCCTGATTCAGCTCTGCAAACTTTTAACTGTCTTCCTTCAGAGAACTGAGAGGTTTAACACAGCTTTTAGTCTATACTTTGGCTTGAACGATTAGGGATTCCTCTGGAAGTTCTCTGAAGTATTAAAATTTGGCCCAATGCCGTCGTTACACATCAAAACGTTGATGAATGTTTCATTTATTGTTCCAAAAGCAACTCTAAGCAGGTGAGTTATTAGTCTAGATTTAAAGTCATTCAGTGTTTCGGCTGTTTTGCAGTTTTCAGGAGGATTTAAATCTTCACCAGCTTTCTAATTATTGTTGTTTAGATAATGGGGGATGCTTCTCCTGCTCATTCCAGCTGCTCTCTCATTTTTGCTCTTAATTGACAGGAAGGAGCCTGTAACAATAAAAGGTATGCAACGTTCACAAAAACATTCTGGGCCAAACTGGCAGACATGATTGTCTCAGGTAGATTTGTATCTATTTAATAGCGGACATTATGGTCACCTTCCAAATTTGCATAAGTTGCACTGAACTTCAATCACCGTAGACGAGAATTTTATAGAAACGCTAAATTGCAGCTGCTGCTGTTATGGGTACGGCTTGTAGAAAGGACAATGATAAGCCTGGCAGTAACGATTACTGTTATGATGAGGATGATGATGATGAGGATGATGATGCAAATAGTGAGAGCTTTGTTAAAACAGGATTCTGGCCCCAAGTGTAGGAAATTGGAGGACTATTGTACTTCTAATTTCAGTGTCTGTTTGGGTTAATGCGCTACAGTAACTTGGAGATCCTCATAAGTGTTCGTTCTAAAAGCAACATGGTTTGAGTTCACACTTTTATCTGTGTAGTAGGTGTTGATATAATGATCTGCTGGAATAATAATGAAGAAAATCACAATTTTATACCGTGAGGTTGTGATCGTCACTCAGCTCAGAAAGTAATGGACTGACAGAACTGATCAGAAATTATTAGGGATCCTTAAAGAATTATTAGGAATGATCATATTACACTGGAAAACGTCGCAAACATAATAAAACATCTAAACATATTCTTAAGAACTTAAGTATTGGCATATCTCACATTTGAACAAGCCAAATATAATCCTTTGTCTTCCAGTGTCCAGACCAATGAAAATGTCTGAAAAAATGTGTTATGCTAGCCAATCAGTGATAATCTCTTATGTGTCACCGACAGAAAAAATTTAAATAGTCAACAGACAAAACCATAGTCTGAGGTTTTGGGGAGTTTTCTTAATGAAAATTTATTTATAAGGTTAGAGAAAATGCTGATTGGTTAACATTGACAATTTTACATTTTCTATTTAGCTGATATTGTAAAACATTGTTAGTATAGCTTCATAAGATCACTGTAAATGTAGAGAAGTGAAGTCAGGAGGCAAAAGCTTCTAAATACTCTCTGCAAACTCATCAAACTGAGGTAGATGCTAGGAGTTGACTTTTTCCTCCTCCTCTAGCCCGTACAATATTTTTTGCCTTTAAACCCACATTTTTCCCCAGTTTCCTAGCAACCAGCACAGCTAAATGCAGAGGTTGTTTTGGTATGTTTTTTTATTTTTTCCTTTATCTTTTAGAGAACATTGTTGAATAGCATCATTAAGGCCGAAAACCAGAGTAGGTGGGTCAGGAGGAAAGCTGCATTAGTTTCTAAAGCAACATCCCATCTGGCAGAGATCCAGAATGGAGAGAGCAAGACTTCTGGATCTGGACCAGTGCTTCCATGCTCTGTCTTCACAAACCCTCAATCCATAAGGGGTAGACGGCTCAACCTAGCCGAGTTCTGCTAGCGGATTCTTCCTAAGAAAAGGGTGTTTTCCTTTCTGTCATCACTACATCCATGCTCAATGCGACAAAGTCACTGACCAAAAGTTAAATATGCAAGCAAATCAGTGACTCGTTGCAATCTTCTGGGTTTCCTTTGATAGATCTTATCCAGCTTGAAAAATAAACTGAACTGGACTACATCGGTCGCTAGGTTCAACTTGGAAACCATAATAGGAATTGACTTTTGAGACAACTCGCTGCGAATTGCCACAATCGTACAAAAGTTAAAGGAGTACTCACAGCATTGTGAGTACGACGTCAAATTTCGCAGAGGCATGGCCGCCTGTTTCGCCAGTTCTCTTCACCTCTGCGGAGCCACTCCGCAGCACAGGGAGGGCACGTTTGATTGACAAGCGGTTGCTCTTTGTCCCTTCGCTGACCAACGCGCTTCTTCTCCGGAGTTCCACCAGATGGTTGTCTCTGCTGCAGATGGAGCCCAGTGTGCTTGCAGGTCAGAGGATGTCTTTGAATTTATAGCACTCAGTGTGCAGCAGCTTATATAATGATTAACACTGCGCCACTTTTAAAGACGTGTCCACTGATTTAAAAGAAGCCCACTGCAGGTGTTGCCGACAACGCAGCAGGAAGGGAACTGTAAAGGTTATCTGTTGCATAATAATTTAATTTCCCTAAAGTGGTTCATGGGAGCCTATAAATTAAGCAATGTTATGAGATTGGCTGGCTTGGCTAAAAGTAGGTCATAAACATCACCGCTCTATAGGTAGTATTTGCCTATGGGGCCATTCTCATTCCTTCCAATGACCTTGCAGAATGTGATTATAAAACCCACTAAACGACGGTCCGACCCTTTTGTTCCTGCTGTGAAAAGCAATACACAAATTCCTCTCTACCAAATCTGCCTCAAGCAGTTGGGGGGGGGGTTATCAACATTTCTGCTAAGTACGACTGAAATTCTTTGTTTTGCTCAATGAGAAATCTGGGGAGTGTTTTCTGGAATAGGACAGAGTAAACGACGTAGGGAGGATTGTTCGGTCGCTTAGGGAGAACCTTAACGGAAGCGCAGTTGCCGTTTGTTTCACTTCAAACAGTCCGAGTTCAGCTTTGATGTATTTTGAAGTTAGCTGCATCCTGGAAGGGGAATATATATATATATATATATATATATATATATATATATATATATATATATATATATATATATATATATATATATATATATATTTTTTTTTTTTAACCTCACAATTCTGAAATAAGTCTATTTTTCAGCCAAAAAAAAGAAAGAAAGAAAGAAAAACTGTGAGCCAGCCAGGTCTCCTTTTATTTCTTTACTTTTTGCTACAGTCCAAAAGTCAATAACACAAGGAGCTGGAATGTGGTGTCATTAGCATTTTTATAGCTCCTGAATAGAACAGATACAAAAAGGGATTGATGGCGTCAAGCCTCGAAGCCTCAGCTGGCGACCAGATGCTGCTGGTGTCAATTGTTTTATAGAATTCAATATAAATTATTTACAAAAAACAAAAGGTTCCACCAAACAAGGCACAAGGTTTTCAGGTTTTCTACATGCCAACATAGCGTACACACCAAACTTGTGGAGGAAGGAGCCTACGGTTGGTGGTACCAAAGTAGAGTTATTTGAGGCACGTGCAGAATATTATTTGTGATGGAAAAAATAATACTGCACATCGTCCAAATTCAAATAGTAAAGAATTATTTGAGAGGATGAGAAGTTTTGAATCTGAAAATTATCTCAATTTAATTCACTTTATTTACATATCGCCATTTTACAACACATGCAATGTCAAGTTGTATAATTAGAAAAAAGCTTTTAACACCCATAGAGGTAGAAATCTGACATTTCCGCCAATCACAAAATCCAAAATGGCTGCTTGCTAAGTGTTTATGTTGTAATTACTGAAAGCATAAATGTTATCTTCTGATGAATTTTCTCTTCTAGCTACATAGTCTGCTTAAAGTGGACCTCTTGCTGCAGTGTATCGACGCACAAAATGGTAAGTAACACGTTGCACCTGCATGGCTAATGATAAAGCACCGAGTCCAACGACGACATGTACATGTGGAAAATAGTTCAGTAGAGTAGGACATTATTATGAAATCAGAAGTTAAGTTAAATAATCTAATCTATTAAATTGAGGCTTTGAAGTTGGTTAGCATGTTATTTTCCTTTAGGAAACCAGCGGCTTCATAAAACGGCATGCTGTCAGGAGACACTAACCCAAGATAGGTGGGAAAAACAGGCTGAAGCTTTGTGACAAGGTGTTTTGTTCTTGTTACTTCTGCAAAGGTGGGAAAACCTGGCATGTTCTGTTCTGGTGTTAGATAAAGAAAAGAACATGATGACTAAACTGATTACTGCTCTTTTCAGGTTTCCTTGTGAGTTTTATTTTCGGTTTAAATAAGATTTTGTCATTTTATGATTAAAATAATCAGAATTTTACACATAAGCCTGTTTTCAAGTATTAGATTTTTTTTTCTTCTTCCTGGTCTGTCATTGTATTAATATTTTCACATTTTGAGTCCATAAGAGCCGAGAACAAACACTTTGCAATAAAAGCTCCTTTGATAAAAATATCACAAAGACCCCATACACCTTATTAAAATACAAAAACACCCTTTCACAAGTCACTGTAGGTCTGATTACTGATCTCTCATTTGGGATAAACTTACACAAAACATTTGGATTCGTACTCTTAGTTTTTTCAAACCAAAACCATCTCTGCACGAGGGAATTTGACTTTTTTTTTGCCACAGATCCACTGGGTAAGACGTGAGCATACATTAGACTGACTTTAGCTAAATAAAACAATTAAAAACAATTTAAAATATTCCTAAGTCAGACGTACAAACTGAAATACTTAGAAAATCGATTGGTAATCAAATCTGTCTTTTGTATTTTTGGTTTGCATCATGGAGAAACGAGAGGTTTTGACTGAGACAACACTTTCAAACATTGTCAGTGAAATCTTTTGAGGTTTAGACTTGTCCGTCGCAGCCCATATCCATATGTTTACAACGTTTGTATTACAGTTCGAAAAAGACCAATGAAACCATCATCATCTTGTTACTCCTTTTCACTATCCTCTCAATGCCATTCAGTTCTACAAGAGTGCTTTGAAATTTGCACAAGGAGTTATGCAATCACAGCACTGGATAGAGAGCAAATAACTGGAGAACACCACTCGGGTTTTCTCACTTGATTTCTATCCGAGAAGACACTTGCGAGGAGTGAAAATGTTGCTGTTTTTGGACGAGGTGACATGTCTGAGGATTGCGCTGGACCTTTGAGGTGCTCCTTTCAGCTCTTTGGAACGCGGTCACTAACAGACTGGCTCCCCTGTGGGGAGGACTTCTGCTCTGCAGTCGATGACTCATATTCTTCCTGAGAAATCGCTGGAGCAACTACCCAGAAAACTTTGGCTCCGTCGGAACGGGAGCTGGAACATTTTGGGACAAATTAATAAAGCGTACAATTTAACAACATACTTGGAAAAGGCACCAGAACGCTTGTCTCACTGTTTCTCCCTCCTCCTCAAACACATCTAAGAGGAGCATTCAAGGATTCCTCTCACTGCATGCTGTGGCCTCATGAAACTTTACAGAAGAAGACTAATGTCGCACTGGCAAATAGAGATTTGACAAATTATTGATATCAGGGATGCCAATAACTCTAGTAGATGATTTTATGCAAAAACTAAAGTTTTCCCTGCTTGACTAGCCTGGTAAAAACCAGACCTGTGTCCTACACCAATTAGCTTCAGGAGGTTTTTGTTTCTCTAGGTTGTTGTGAAACGATCACTTCCTGGAGGTGTGGACTGTGTTGAAGTTTTAAATTTGGCCCAGTCACTAACGATTGGACGAGATGTATGTAATGTGCCAGTTCGACGCTATGAAGCTTACCAGAAATAGCCTGCGTTGTAAACAACCGTAGACAGAAGTGCTGATCCGAACGAGGCAGCTGTTAATGTTAATTCAATATTTGGAACCGTGGCCAACACTGCAGGAACACCTTTGTTCACTTCCTCCACTGCCATTGCTAAAGGTACAGGAAAACAACATTCCTAAAACAGCACAGAAAATCTCCGTCACCGTTCACAACTTCTCCTTCTGTTCGCTGATTGGCCTGGTAGGAAATCTACCAGAGAGCTGCATAGGAAGGCGCTGGCTAGGCTGCTATGTGATCATTGCAGATGGAAAATATGTAGATATCTGAAAGGCTACTTCAGAAAACATGCATTCATTTTTAAGCTTTTTGTCCCCTTTCCCCAGAGAGGCCAATGCAGGTGAAGCGTGTTGCCGCCACCTATTTGGCATCACCACCAAGTTTAAACTTAATGACTTTAAGTGAAGTGTCTCCTGACAAGTGTGTGTTCACATAGGGTTACCACAGTTCATGTACCAAATACTTAGCACTGCAGAGGAGCAGCACTGTGATCCAATGAAGAAAGAGGGAGAGGAGAGCCACCGAGCAGAGCCTGGCACGTCCAGTTTGGGACAGATGGCTGAGGCGGCCCATATGCGTCGGAGATTGTGTCCAAGCACTTTACTGGCATTGTCTACGTGAACAGATACGTGTGTGCACGTTAAAACGGATATGGTTTTACGCACCGTAGGATCCCTTGTGGGATTGTTCAGGTGAACCGAATCGTTTTTTTTTTTCTCTCTCTCTCATTTCCGCTCACTTTTTCCATCATAACCAAACGGAGTCGTTTCAGACTGTTCTGTGACCCGGGGCAGAACCGACACCACAGGTCAAGCTGACCCTCAGCGGGAGCTGCTTGGCTGCGGCGCCGGGGCCAAGAATAATACATTACTAACGTCAATTGGTGAGATGCGGTTCATTATCGCACATGGTCCATCAAGCTGGCCCAGCAGCACGCGCAGACAAAAATGCATGAATGCGATCACGAGCCAGGAGGAGCGGGGCGCTCGGCTGCAACGGCTGTGTGTAGAGAGAAAGTGACTCACAAAAGCAGAATTAGATTTGCTCTCGATACGAAGAGCTGATTTTCGGAAATGGGGGGGTGGGGAACAAAAAAAAATCAAACTAATAACGTTTTAAAAACATTATCATCTCAGAGCTTTGAAACAAGCAAACACAAAATCGCTTTGACTGGCACCGAACGTGGATGTAATTTATGTTAGCATTGCTTCGGTGTGCGCATCCACGCAGTTTCGCTGCCTCGCTTGCCAAATCTAATCCCGGGAGCGGCGCCCCAGCAGCGGCGCTGGAAAAGCGGGAATGTGAACTTTGTGGGGGGAAATTAGGTTTGGTACACGAAGAAAAAAAACGAGCACGGACAACCAGGGGCTCCCAGATGATCGTGATCATGTCTGATGCCGTCGTTTAGGATAAACAGAAGCTCACGGACAAACGAGCGCAATCCCCTTCCTGAAAGGAGCTTTGGAACGACTGCATAATGAAATGTATAATTTATTTATTCTGAGATGCTGGAGGGTCCCTTTGAAATAAACATGAGAGAGGGAGTGAGTAAAGCAGAATGAGATCGGGCCAGACGGATGGAGAGGGCAGAAGAGAGGAGAGGAGTGAAAGGATGAGTGGAAGCAAACTGGAGACAAAATGAACACTAGTAAGAAAAAGAAAGTATCAACTTGACCAACATGTTGGCAACATCCTGATTGGAGAAGACATTTTTTTCAGATTAAACTTTTTTTTTCTCAATGTATAAACTTCATCAGAGTGTCGGCTAACGCAACACCAAGGTGGTCCGACGTTAGCAGTGACCTTATTTGTTTCGACCCGTCAATGTTTAAGAAGGTTTGACAGCAGAAATGTTATTTGCAAGCGGAAACCTTTCAAAGTTGCCGACAACCTTTAGAGGAAGACGTGTCCTGACAAATTAACCGTAAGGTCAGCACAGATAAGTCGGGAATTACAAGAAAATCAATCCTGGTTTTTTTTGTTGATGTTGTTTTGGTGGGGGCATTTTTGAGTAAATGTACAAGTTCGTTGTAGTACACTTCAAGAGCGACTGAAGAACGATAGCATGTTTTACAAGGTTAGCTTCTCTCTACACGAAATGTGGCGGCGCAACGTCGTAGCTGCGTCCGAACGAACGACAAGACTTCTGGGCCAGAATGAACATTTTCAAGTTTGAGGGAAAGGCGAAGCGTATCCGTCCAAGCACCAAATATCAACTTCCAGGTTTCAACCACAGGGCCGTGCAGAGACCACTAAAGGGGCAGGTGCTCAAAAAAAAAAGGACACATCTAAC
>NW_015115686.1:171507-172318 GCF_001443285.1 Poecilia latipinna
CACAACAACAACAGCCTAATGTCTGTATGATAAAAATACTGAATCGATAGATAAGAACAGTTTTTCCTCACCTGACTGTCTCCTCCCGCTCAGTAGTTCTTCAGAGAAAAGCAGACGCAGAGGCCTGTCAGTGTCTGTTGTATTTCATTACCTCTCTCTGGTTAAACCGCGACTCCGTGCTGAAGCAGAAACGATACTTCAACGTTTTCCGTCATCTGACAAGAAGCAAGTCACTCCACTTTATTCACCAAAAACGTTTTTTTATATATATATTTCACCAAAAACTGTTCTGTAATCTGGAACATAGACATATGATCTGGAACGTTCGCTACGTTGAGCTCCAGTTAGCCGCCTTATCTCACTGCGCGAGAGGCAACTATGTCATGCATCACAGGCAAAAGGTCAAAGGTAACAAGGTGACCGGAAGGCTTATTATGTTGTACAAAAATAAATAAATAAAATCATTTTAGTACATGTTATTATGTGTCAGAAGAGGGCTTATGAAATAATAATAGCAAAAAATAAAAATAAAAAAGTTTGACCAAAAGGGCACTTGGGGGCAAGGAGCAAAAGGCGCAGATGCTCAAGCACCCCCAGACACCCCTCTGCATGTGCCTGATCAACCATGAACACATAGCAAAGACCGATATGGTGCCACCTGGTTGAGAATTAAACCTTAAATCATTAAAACAGCACAACAATCCTAAACACAGCAGTAATTCTCAACCGGAAATGGCTCAAACTTTAATGCTGCAGTACGCAACTTTTATAACGTTCTTTTTACATGTTTGTTAGAACTATCAGTACGTTA
>NW_015115687.1:0-775 GCF_001443285.1 Poecilia latipinna
AAAGACTGAGGGTGGAATGGTTACTTCGACACCCACAGTCTACAATGACTGTCAAACAACTAGTGTTCCAACATCCGCAAACGGCAATGCTATCACAACTTGAGATTAACGAGCTACAACACAAATGCTACGGCAAAAGGGAGGAGCCCAAAGGTAAGGTCGGGGGGAGTTAACTACTCCCCACTGTCTGTCCCCACTGCTGTTCTGCATAGGCCTGAACCCCCTCAGCCAAATCATCAACAAGACTGGCTACGGATACCGACTTAAGAATGGGGCCACAATCAGTCACCTCCTCTACATGGATGACATCAAGCTGTACGCCAAGAGCGAGCGAGACATCGACTCACTGATCCACAGCACTGACATTGGGATGTCATTCGGACTAGAGAAGTGTGGCCGGATGGTTACAAAGAGAGGGAAGGTCGTCCACACAGAAGGGGTCTCACTCCCAGAAGGAACAATAGCAGACATAGAGCACAGCTACAAGTACCTGGGAATACCACAAGCAAATGGCAACCTCGATGAGGTCACAAGGAAAGGAGCCACAGCCAAATACCTCCAACGAATAAGGCAAGTCCTGAGAAGCCAGCTCAATGGCAAGAACAAGATCCGTTCAATAAACAGCTATGCCTTACCAGTAATCAGATACCCTGCCGGAATAATTAGCTGGCCAATGGAAGAGATGAAGGCCACGGATGTTAAGACTCGGAAGCTACTAACCATGCATGGAGGGTTCCACCCCAAATCCAGCACCCTGAGACTGTACACGAGCCGT
>NW_015115687.1:4445-18312 GCF_001443285.1 Poecilia latipinna
TATATATATATATATATTTCTTTGTGTGTTGCGGCCATTTTTGATCGTATCCAGACAGGAAGGGAGGGAGACAGAGAAAAGGGAGAACATGGTCCAGGGCCAGGGGTCAGTCCCTTTACAGATGAATTAAAGCCACTGTACAAAGCTGTGCCTGCTCTAGACATGTGGAGCACTGTCCAAATATAAGTCTAAAACGGAGGACAATATTTGGTGGCCGTTTAGTCAATTAAGCAATTTGTTTTTCTGAGAAAGTTAACTTTTAAATAAGTGGAATGTAGTCTGCAATAAAAGTACTTGTATTTGGATATGGAGATAGTAAAGTCTCAATTATTCAGCCTGTAATGTTGTTATGCAGAGGAAAAGAGAGGCTGACAAAAGTTTGCAAAGACTGAAAAAATATCATTAAAATCCCTGCAATTCATTAATCACTTATTCTCAACGTTGCCAAGAAACTATGGTCATGCTCTTCAATCTAAAAAGTATCTATAGTACTGATTTGGAAATACTTGCCAAATTCTTTGTTATTGGTGACCCTGTTTATAAGTGGAAAATAATGTGAAATTCCACGTCTGATTAAAGCTTTGTGCTCATGGAAGCCTTGAAGTGCTGTGGTTTCTTTCAGAATGAGTTCTGTCTTCACATTTCATCTGTTGCTCAATGCCTCCAGTCACACAACCAGATGTAAAACATGCTTGGCCATGAAATAGAATGCAGTCTTCACACAAACAGCTTTCACCCGTCGTCAGCTTACTATTCAGACAACGCAGTATATTCAAAAGGTTTTCGATATTAATTTCCTACTTTCGATTTATCTTACAGTTGTTTTTCCTGTCATCTGTCTTAGCATATTATGGGTTTTCTCATTTTTCTCTTTTTGTTAACTTAATAGAAATCCATCGTGTCCCACTCCCGGCTTTGTCATCACCTGAGATTTAATAAAGAAAAATCTTATGAACTATTTTGGTTTACTTTAAAACATCATTTTTATTTATAGTGATAGGGAATGGATAGGAAAACTAAATATTTTTCTGTTTTTGTGGGCTGATAACATCGTCAGAATCGACATACCAGCCTAATTTTGGTATACTCTATACAGAAGGGTTATTGACTTCCCTGAGAAATGCAAGTCTCTCTCTCTCTTGAATTGATTTGTTGGCAGTCTGCTGTAGCTGCATGCTATACCTTTGATGCTGTAGAGAAGGTATCATTATCATATTAGTGTCATCTAAAGAACGCCGCATTTCCCTCAAATGTAATGGGTCTTACTGACAGGATGTGACTGCCTGGGATTTAACGTTTGTTAAGAACAGAGCACGAGCATACATAAATAATGAGGGTTTCAAGTAAACAGCTAGCATGGCTAAAAATGAAACACCAGTATCTATAAATAATGACGCCATCGAGAGAGTCCAGCAGAAGCCATTGTGTGACAACCACTAAACTACTGACAAACAAAATCCAAATTAACATCAATCTCGGAGGCAGCCACCACCGAGCTTCAGGTGCTCCAAAACCCACAGTAGCTCCACTGAAGCTAAGTGAGCTGCCAGGGCTTCACAGAAGAGTGCCTGCAGAGAAGTGATGCCTGAGGAAGCTCAGACAACAGTAAGGGGAGAGAATATGTTTTGCTGCGCAGCTTGATTATGATTGAATGAAGCCGAGCATGAACTTTAATTACTGCTTTACACCCCGGCTGTTTGTGACTGCGTACTGAAGCGGCTTAGGACACACAAAGGGAGGCTGATGCGATATGGCACAGAGCAGCGTTTGGCAAACATCAATCACCGTTAAAGGGCTGATTTAATACAAATAGTGATTAAGGACAATCTTCAAACCTTTTCCCTGATCCTTCAAATGTATGCTGCTAATACATCTACTCCAACCTCACTGCTAAAAACAGCTTTTGCACCCTCAAACGCCCCTTTACCCTCTCACATAATAAAAGGTTAAATACATCTTCAAAGAGCTCTAAAAAACCTCGGGCCATCATAGTGTCTGATGTTTTTTTATGTTTTCTAAGATTTATCCAGAACACTGCAACTTTTAACTCACTGAACTCAGCTGACAAGTTGTATAATACCACAGAGGCGCTACTTAAGAACAGTGAGCTGCTGTGCAAAAGTATTCTGTTTACGCAGCATCATTCCTTTAAGCTGTTGCCACCAGTGAGGAAGTGTTTAGGTTTTGGTCCAAAGAACACAACATCAATAATTCAGCCTAAAAATTCTCTCAACGGAATGTAGTAACGGGTGTGAAAACAACTATGTATTCGAAATGAGTACGAAGCTCTGACTAACATTCATTTTCATAGAAGCACAGATGACTAGAGCTTTGGTAAAACTCGAGCCTCTGCCAGCGAAGCAGGCCTTGCCGTTCTGTACAATTTAGCAGCCATTCAGAAATGAGAAGTTCCACCTGGGTGATTGTTCAGTTCTGCAGGTGGAATTCTAAAATTGCACTAAGCATAAAAATACAGCAAAAAAAAAAAAAACATCTCACTGCAGTAATTATCAAGATTAGTCTGTGAAGCAGCACATTAGCATGTCATCACAAACAAACTGACCTGGTAACGGCTATAGCCTACAACGTAGCAGAGACATATACAGCATGTTTCAATACAGTCCACAAGGATAAGTCATAGCATGCTTAGAATATGGAATCACTATCTCAGAAGAACAAAAAATATGACTTTGTAAATACATTTTCACACATATAATTTGTTAAAAAAATCATAGGTACAAAGATTCTTCTGAACATATTTATTCTGTACTAATTTATTCATGTGTTTTGATAATTATTGCATACATTCAGAAAATGATGTCAAATCATGATTTGTGACTGGTACAAAGCATTTATAAATCTGTTTCTATATCTCTTCCAAACAAAGCTTTTTTAAACAGTATCTGACACAGATTAACT
The DNA here is from genome assembly GCF_001443285.1 of Poecilia latipinna. Classification (NCBI taxonomy): domain Eukaryota; kingdom Metazoa; phylum Chordata; class Actinopteri; order Cyprinodontiformes; family Poeciliidae; genus Poecilia; species Poecilia latipinna. The sequence goes on from NW_015115687.1 coordinate 7,365, forward strand.
TCAAATAGACAAACAACCGTCAGCATTTGGTAATCACCAGTCATCTTGACATGTGCAAACAGAAATTTGACAAAAATGAATGAAACGGACAGAAAATGTGACTCAACCCACCACCGACACATCTGTCTTTAGCCTAAACAAATGGTTCAACTGTTACGCCTCTTTCACACTCTTGCAAATCTGCCCTGCATTTCTTTAGCACATTGACAAATCACATTTTAACAACACTGTTGAATGGATTTGAAACTATAAAAGTCATAAGAGTTCCAGCTAAACTAAGCCTCCACTGTCCTTTCAGGCATGTTAAGGTAGACAATTTATTAATAGTCACAACTCTGAAAATTTCATAAATTAATGCAGAAATCATCATATTTTTGAGCCACAAAAAAGTTAAACAAATAAATTCCACTCTGCCTTTCTGTTGCTTATCAAAGCAGATGGGTAATTTCAAATCATACTTTTCAGAAAAAAAAAAGAAAAGAAAAAAAAAAGATCTTTTGAGTCAGCCACTTAAGCGGGAAGGCATTACATGAAAATGTACCAACTGTAAAAGGAATGCCAGTAAATCTAATATAGTAATGCAGACTCTTCTTGAGAAAAAAGACAGTCCTTAATGGGAAGCTGTTGAGTGGATGTATGGCAACTAATTAGAGACACAGAAAAGAATTCAGTGGCATTTTGCTGCATCATCTAGGCAAGAAACATAGATGAGCTCCGTGTAAACACAAAAAAAGGTTCTTTGGCTACTGTGTCGACTACTATTTGATGCTGCTCAAACTGGACTTACTTCTTTTTACTCCAGTCTTGCTTCACTTCAACACGAAAAGCAACTCAGTGGGAAACACGACACTCATAAAACGTTTGCTTTAAAGATTTCTCACCCCTTTATCAAATTTCTGCACAGAAATGCATATTTATGCAGTAGAAAACATGGTAAATTGATTCACGTACGTATTATGCTGTACTTTTAAAGCCACTGTGGAAAAAGAACAGCACTGTATTAAATAACCCAACAGCAGTGCCTCTTAGAACATATTTTCTTTCTATCAATTACAGGTGAAATGTGGCGTTATATCTATGAGCAAGAACTGCAAAAATGCTGACAGCTCTCTGACACAGCCATAAATTAAACAGTCACATTTCAAGTGTTTCAAGAGCAAAATGGAAAACTAGTTTTGACATTTTACCAGCTGATGACACGGCTATTCAATCAGCAGTGAAACCTAAAGCCCTTACACTTTTTCAACTTTTGTTTTAGACACAATATAAAGATAAATGTAGTGCTGTGAAAAAGTAGCTTCCTCCTTACAGATTTTTATATGAAAATGTTATAAAACCATCCCTGACCTTATGTGCAAACATAATTGTTCCCTCAGTATGTGAAAAAGTAATTGCATTTGTTATCATTGACAAGTTTTGAAGGACATTTGGCCCACTTTTCTTGGCAGAATGGCTGCCTAGTAAATGTTTCATGCATAATCTGCTTATTTGAGCTCATAGCACAATATCATCATTAGATTCAGATCCAGACTTTGACTAGGTCACTCTAAATGACAATAGGTATGACATTTGTAGGAAGTGGCTGAATTAAAACGATTCTGCAAACAAGAGTGGGCTGAAAATCCTCTACATTACATTTTCATGTCAATGGCTGTTTTGCAAATGCTTGAAGGTTGTTACTGCCAAGCATTAAATAACAAATTGTTACATTTAGAGGCAATTACTTTTTCACATGGACCTGAGTTGATTCAGGTAGCTTTTTTCCCCTTAAGAAATCAAATCAAGATTTCAAAATTGCAGTACTCAGGTCATGTTTGTTTGGTATTAAATTTAGCTTGATGATCTGGAACATTTAAATTGGACAAAGCAGTGAAAATCATGATGTAAATACTTTTTTTTTATAGTCTTTTAACCATCTGAAACATAAAATGTGAGCCTCTACTATAAGCCCCAAATAGCTTTGTTTATGTCCAGTCAGTAAGACTATAATAGCATGTGGTAAATATTCAGGAGACTTACTGCACGATATTTCATCTGACATATCCCCACAGTCATTCTCCCGATCACAGCTCCAGCCTCGAGGTATACAGCGTCCATTCTGGCAGGAGAACTGGTCGGCTTGACAGGGCCGGGCTGCGAAAACAAGAAAGTGAGAAAGTGGTCTCCTAATTCAATCACAGCATTATAGGCGCACAAGTCAATGTTGGATAACACAACTGCATCTAATGTCCACTAGATCACCAAAATGTCAATGTCTGGCCAGCGCAAACTCTTTATCACTCTGTCTCACAGCAAAATGTGGCATGTCTGACAGCGTGTGTAAAATGTGCTGTTGCTTGATAGGCCTTCAGTCACATCCTGGTGGTCATGTACATGACAGCACTCAAGCAATGTCCTGCTGTAGTGGGATATGCATGTCAATCTGCCAGTGCAGGAACATTCATCATCCACTGACTAATGCTTATTGGCTGATCTTCTATGGATAAAAAGCTGCAGAGAGGCACTGTTAAAGACATAGAGACAATCTACCATGAGCGTTCCTGACAGAAAGTTTCCTCTCAAAGGTACCGCGACTCTTTGATACCATATAGCGCTCGCACACACTGAGAGTGATAGTACTGCACCAAAGCTTCTTAAGAGCCTCAAATTATAACAGTGATGGCTGCCTTGACAACACCTGACACCTCGGTTTAAGACATGGATAAATAAAGCACACCTGAGGTGAGAACATCTTATCAAAAGATGAGAGAGAAAAAAGCTTTCCACCTCTTTGTACAGACGAGAAAGCTGTTTGATCTTTAATGCTAGCAGTCTATAAGCTCGATGAGCTAAAATCAATTAAACAGCACATCAGTCTTCTGAGAAACAGAGCATTAACCACATGATGGGAGCCTTTTATCAAAACATAAAGGGAAACTCCTTTAAAGAGTAATTATATTTCCAACAGTGAATGTAGGAACATAATTGTGGAAATAAACTGTCCTGCATGTAAAGAGGAGCGTCAAACTATCAAACAGCTGCCAAAACTACAAACATAAAGAATGATGAAGAACATACCAGAGCAAGTGGTGTTGGCTTCATCTTCACCGTTACCGCAGTCACTGGTTCCATCACAAAGCCATCTTTTGGGAATGCACCGGTTGTCGTTGCATTTGAACTGATCATCAGGACAGGTGTGGTTGTCTGAAATAGTTCAAATAGACACAAAAATGACAGTGACTTTACAGAAACCCACTAATAGTTAACGAAGTAAATAAAAAACAAACAAACAAACAATAAAATTAAGCAATGCGCTCAAATGACTCAAAAATGATGTTTTTCTGAATCTTTAGTGCGGTGGTTTTTACTGAAGAAAGACTCAAAGCTATGTTGCTTAGTCAGTTTTTTAAAAGGAAGCCAGAAGACGAAACAAATTATTTTCAACAGAGGAATTTTCACGTGACCAGCTATTTTTAACAATTAGACAAGACGTTAGCACATAACAGAAAGGCGACAGAGATTATAGTAAACTGCTCCATTATTTTATTTTCAACATTCAAATTTCTACACACAGTCTGTAACTGCTCTCCAACAGGTTATATAATAATTAGCTGAATAAATCCTTACTTGAAGCCTTCACTGTAATGGCAGGAAAATGTTTCCAATTAGCTATTAAGTGATTATTAATTTTTTATGACTTTTTTAACAGTTAAATTAAAACAGTGACACTTTTTTCTACATCTTTTTTATCTTTTGATTATCTCACTGAAACACAAACTTCTTGTTGAATGAACATAACTTCTACCTAAATCTGACAGTGTTATGAATCATTTTGGGCAGAAATGTGGCAAAAAAAAAAAAAAAATATATATATATATATATATATATATATATATATATATATATATATATATATATATATATATATATATATATATATATATATATCATATCACTGAGTCACAGCCGAGTTGCTCTTGCACAAATTTTGAGGCAGTGATGCCCATCTGGTATGTATGACGTCTCTACATTATGTTTATGCCATGAGACTATTACAGTGTGTCCTAAAACACTCCATGAATGTCTCAGTAACAGATACTTTGAAAAGTCTTGCTTTTTGTATTGAAAGCCACACATGTTTGACACTGAAATTCAAGACTTATGGGGGATACTGTGAATGAAGTATTCGCATTAAAGTCACATTCAGTTCATTTTAATATTCTTCAGTGAAAACACTATCACCACATACCCTATTTTCTTGTCAGCCTTGTAATTAAGTCAAGCTGCACACCGAGTTTATGAATTCATTAATTCTCATCACTTATAGATTGCACTAAGTAAGTAAGAAAATTTATGTGCATACTTAACACAATGAGTAATAGCACAATTCCTTAAACAGGGATGGCTGTGTGGAGTTAGGGTAGATCTAGATTTCACAGTTGGATAATGTAAGAGGTTCCCAAACTGATAGTAGTGTTCTGACAAATTTGTTCTGAGGAAAGGGTTTGATTCCATTTCTATCAATTTGTAAGACGATATTGAACTTTTATAATCCAAAGAATAACCCTAAAGTATGTGGGAATATCAACACTGACATCTTGTGTTGTTTAGTTTGTGGCGACACTGTTTTATGAAGACTCAACATCCATTTAGATAAACCGAGTCAGATTATCCCAAATGATATTCTAGCAGTGCAGCTAACTGGTGATTCTTCTTTAATTTCTAATCATGCTGGCATATGATTATGGTGTAAAAATGTACTGCTTCTGCCTTCCATAAAAATAAATAAATAAATGAATGATCCAAATGAACCAAAAACTCTGCTCCTCCAAGTAATCTGTTAAAGAGTGATTCTCCAAGAAGGTAGACAGCAGCACATTTAACATCCCTGTTTAGTGTCAATTAGCAACATGGATGTTGACAGCAAGAGAGAACTAACTGTAAAAATCGTAGTGTTTTTTTGTTGTTGTGCTTTTTAAAGTATTGACCCATACAGTTTCTGCATGGGGTATTTTTATTTTTTGAAGTGACTAATCACGATCCTCACAGCAGCTGTGGCTCTCCTCATCGCTTCCATCCAGACAGTCGTCGTCGCCATCGCACTTCCACGAGGCCCGTATACAGCGCTGATTGTGACACTGGAATTCGTCGCTTTTACATCGAGTTGGCTCTAAGACATCAGTGGAGGAATCTGGGGGAAAAAAAAAACAGTACAGAGGAGAAATTAAAATCAACATGGGACTTGGTAAGAGGTATGGACTCAGGAGAAATTATTGGCATAGCCATAATAGCAGGCAAACTCAGTTAATAATGTGTCACAACCCCACAGAACATAAAGCAAGTGGGATTTGTTTTGGGTAGCTGGAGGTCTGGTGGGATAATTTTTCACCTGTATGTACTTGTTTATTGCCTAATTTGCATAAAAACAAGGACCTGTTCCGTCTTTCTCCCTTAGCATGATGGCAGGATGACAGCAGGAGATGACGATCCTGGACTTTGTATTTCATCTGATTCATTGTGTACTCCTACCTGAACAGGTGACATTGTTCTTCTCCAAAGCTTGGTTGTCAGCACAGGCACACACTCTGCCTCCTGGGATGGCAAGGCAAAGGGTACTACATCCTCCATAATTCACGCTGCATGCGTTCTCACCTGGGAGAAACAGACCGCAAACACTGTCAGTTAATTTTACAATTTCCAAGCCTTGTGAATATTAGTACCTTTCACCACTTTAAGTCCTGCAAAATTAATCCCATTTCTGATGCAAAACCCATTTCCTGCCTTACTTAGACATGCCAGGTGTAAGCCATACATCACATGAAATATTGGGAACACAGCAAGAGAAATATATTTGACATTTTTATCATTTTTTTCAGTGGGGATAATTTGTCTTCCTGGACAAAACTGTCACTCCTCAATAGCAAAAAAGACCCCTATAAAGTTAAGCCATGTGACACCTTTGTCACTTCAATTTACCACTTTTCCCAAAAGCAGAGCCTGAACCAATGAGATAAAGCTTTTGGTCTTGTGGGAGCCAATCAGTAGAAGCCACAACATTGGACATCCAATTAATCTATCCAGTGGCCACAGAAAAACGTCTAGATGTTTTCTGGATCATGTGAGCTAGTCTGTGCACACAAAAACCACAACTGGTTCGCATCGTGCGCTTGACAGGGCACTGCTCTACTCACAATAAGCATCTCTGATGCTCTTCTACAGGAATCAATGTTTTGAGGATGCAGCAAAGGCGCAAAACCCCTTTGACTGTCTGCTAAAATAATATTCTTCTAAATGTATCACATTCTGCTTTTACATGGCTGTTATAAAGCAAAAGGAGAAGTCCACAGAGGACATTATACTGACAACATTATCCATTTTGTCTCCTATCTGTTCTTTTCAGCATCATAACAACATGAATCGATCTTCTCTCAATAAAAGAGAGAAGGAAAAGCATCAAATACTGACATAACAGCAGTATTTGATGCTGCCATTCCCTGAGCATCAAATACTGCTGCTATGTCAGAGCTAGGATTGAAATGCACCTGCCACCACATGCTTTGATGCCGAAAGCAAACTGTACCTTAAAAATAAGCAACAAAGTCACCCCTGTGGCAGGTTCGGTAAAATGGAGTAGTGCTGGAATAAGTCACTGTTTTACTTATTTATTTAGTTTTTGTTTTTGTTTTTTATTTAGGTTGCTAACGTCTGAATCATATTTGAAATTTACGACAGGTAATATTCCATGAGGATTTAGCTCCACTATGTATCAATAATACATAAATCTATTGCCATCTCTCCAGATTTATTTAGTCAGCAGTTTCCATCTGTCCGTTGTTGACCAACAACTTATTTTTCTCCAAGTGTAACTTTTTTTTTTTTTTTTCAGCTAAAAAAGTTTTAAACCCTATCTTTCTGTTGGGCCCAGTGAAAATGCCAGAAGAAGAAATGGACAATCATTGTATTATTTACTGATGTACTGTTAACCAGCTAGGTAGTATGTGGTTGGGGGTGTAATTTCTGTAGCTTGAACATTTTATTGTATAAAATTGCTCTTTATAACATGTACAGAATAAGTTTTATTTTGTGAGCTTACTTGTTTGACAGTTGATTTGCCAAAAATACATTTTTATTTTCAGATAAAAGACAGATAGATCTCTCCTCCATAGTATGAGGATTGTGACTTTAATGAAAAATATTAAAGTACTCAGGTTGGAGTCAAGTTGTGGGCTTAATTCTGTCCAAAAAAAGCTTTGAAAAATGAAAAGTCAAACATAGATTTTTACATCTCGCAAAGTATGGTATATAGAATCGATTTTACCACTCAAATGAAAATATAAGTATTTTTGGGGAATATGCAATATGTTTGTTCAATCTTATACAATTTCAGACTTCTGTTTATTAAAACAAATCTCAGAAATTGGAAGATTTCAAAACAACTCCCCTAAATCTCCTTTCAACAAAAACCTGTGTGTCTCACCTGCTAATTCAATAATCAATATAGAATAAAAGTCCTATGGGGGGGGTTACATCTTCGACTTATCAGGAATTACTGAAGTCTTGCGATTATGCAAACACTTATTCCATGTGATCTCAAGCAATAAAAAATATATATCAATATTATTCCTGTACAATAAAAATGTGCATTAATGGTTACTTGGTTGGCACAATTTTCTAACAGACAGAATGGGAGTAAGATTATGACATGAAGCTCTCTACATGTTGATAATCTACTCCAGCGCCAGTCACTGCAATGAAATAACAGAGCAACAGCATTTTTTGTTACTCTGGAGTATATATAATACATCTTGTAGATATAATACATCTTGTAATAAATCCCCCATACACATTAAGACAACAGGAATCCATAGTGTAAAGGAAGCAATTCACATTCAGCAGCATTGAACGGCTACTAAGTGAAGGGAAAGCTGCCAACCTTGCTGGCTCTGTGCGTCATAGACGCGCAGGCCAAATAGAGGTGGTCTCTCGCTCCGTAGAAGAGTGACATCGCCCGTGGATAAGTCCAGCTGGAATACAGACGCATTCATGTACTCCGTCCAAAAGATGAAATTGCGATAATGAGAGATGCCGAAGGGATGGTTCAGCTCTTTTCCTCTGTACACCACCTGCAACAAGAAACACCGTGCACTATAATCAGAAGATTAGCGGAGCCACAGAGAGGCACCATCAGCAACAGCAAAATCAATCATCTCAAAGCAGACTCTAACTATTTGAATATGGGTTTAGATATAATTCGGGGTGGGGAGAATGATGAATGTTATTTAATTTCTTTGCACAAATGCATCCGGCAGAGCAGCCTGCTTGTAATAATGTTAGATAGAATCTTGGCATTGATTAAAGATCATTTACAAATAATTTATTATCATTAATATGCCGGTTTAACTGCAGGGGCAGTTAGGGATGAAGGGATATTTTGTTGGCTGTGGTTTTAGAGAGGCGGAGATTTGTTCAATGATCTCACTGCTTTGAAGAATCAAATCACCACCATTAAAACGTTTTAAATTAGAAACTACGTTTTTTTGTCATAACATTTTATAAGGCTGAACGTTTTTGAAAGATTAAAACTTTAATTTACCATCGTGTAGTTGACTGATTCAGACAGCAAAATGAAATTAAGACGCGAAGGTCCAAATCATCAGTATATACATACCATTCTTCCAGTTCCATTCAGGTAAATCTTCTCAATATGATCATAGTAGGCATCACACCAGAACATCGTGCTGCTACTGTGGTCTAGAGTCAGACCATTAGGCCACAGCATGTTGGAGGTGACGAAAATACGGCGATTGGATCCATCCATCCAGGCTTTTTCTATCCGTCCTATGCTGTCGTTGACCTCATCCTCTTCCCAGTCTGTCCAGTACATCCAGCTGTCATGCAGAGTAGTGGACAAGAACAGCACAAGCTGTCACTGCATCAATGTACAAATGAATCATCGTCTTAAATTAAGAAAGTACATGCCTGGAGCATCTGGGTATTTTACCCTGAATATTATAATATATTTTATATTCAATGTTAGATTGTTTTTGACTCTCTATAAGCAGCTTAGGGGAAGACAAACTGTACTTTTAAATGTATTGTGTGAAACTGATGTAAACTTGGCTTTTTTTTAATAATGCTTGGCTGTATTTCCTTGCAAAGTAATAACTTTTTCTTTTTTTTACCTGCATGGAAAATAAGTTATCGCCGTTATTCATCAAGCAACAATTTACCTCTCCATTTTCTTGTAAACAAATCTCTCCCAGGCATGCTCGCTGTCTCTATAAGTGCATCTGATAGGTGTATCAAAACATCAAGGTAGAGTTAGTTGTTTTAAATTCCCAACCACAAAAATAATGTCGGGACTACACCTCTGAATGAGCCAGAGGTACCTTTAACATGATTGGGTCAACAATTTGACACGGTCTTTTCTGTAGTAACAATGCCCAGGGGATTTGCTCTGCTTGAGTGTTGCTGACTGAGCCGTGTGCCCCGTGCTTCTCACCAATGGCAGAGGGTTGGCTCAGGAAAGATAAAACAGATTGGGATAGGAAGGTGAATGAATACCGTGTCTCTGAGTCGTCTTTGTGACCTCATGAATTATTGATACCATAGTACTTCCACAGACACACAAATTCATGCACACACGTCTACACAGCTGAATATAGATAGACACTGCATCAGATGCTCACCATTTATATAAAGCACAAAAAGAGAATATTAATACTTCCTTCACTGATCTAAATTCAGCCAAAATGCTGAATGTCATCCTTTAATTTAATATTTTTCATTTAAAGCTGCAGGGACTCTAGTCAACATCTCAGGGCGCTATGAAGAAGAAAAATTTATTTTTCATTGATACACCAGACACACGTCTCAAGTTATTGCTAAAAATGGTTCAAATTGGTTTGCACAAATATTCTATTGTTGCATACTGTTTTCTGATTCCAGGTTGTGTCTTCATCAGCTAAAAAAAATGATACCTTTGACTTTAATGACACAGTGAACTTCACATTTTTCGTGTAACACAAATGTATATATATTTTTATTTTCATCACAAGAAGGCAAAGAACATAATATGCAGAAGGAACAGACATTCTTGACTTAAAACATCCCACAGTGATTTTTTTCAAAATTGGTGAAGGAGGAGCTGAGTCATAGATGTCTACAGCTACTAAACTGGGTTGCTAGTGCTGACTAACACTGCTGTGCCTTATTTTCTTTGAGGGTTTTTTAGAATTCTGTGGCTCTAATGCCCTTTATTTCACAGTAGATTGACGGGAAAGAGGGTTGTGAGAGGTGGAAGACGTGTCAAAGGCCAGCGGACCGGGACCCTGTGAAGGTCACATAGAGGACTGAGGCCTCCGCCAGTGGTTCATGCATCTTACTCTCTGCACCACCACAGTGCCTCTGCGTGAGTTTCTTATTTTGACATGCAATTTGGTGTTACAAAAAAGCGTTTCAAGCGGTTCTAAATGTAAAGAAATAAAAGTATTTTGTGAAATATCAAGGCATAGTGTATTAAGCCAGTTTGTTGCTTATGATATGGCCCTTTTCCTATGTTGCATGTCTTTTTGGAACAGGTACACCCAGTTTGTATTTATTATTGTTGCTGTTTGTTCTTATGTGCACCCCTTCTTTCTTAGTAAAATCATATATTAACACATCCACTAATTGTGAATGTAAAATAAAAATAAAAACTACTAAGGTGGAAAATGGTGAGGTGAATGAATGTTTACCAATGGGAAAAGAAAAATTCACAAAACATAGCCTGAAATGAAATAACATTATTAATGGATTGTTGGGAACCATTTAAGAAGCATCTGAATAACATCTGTAGCTGTAAAAACTATATATGGCATTTATTGCATCTATAAGTACTCTTGCTATTGTCACAGAACTATTAACGTGTCCAAAATGTCTGTGGTCATCTAGATTAGCTGAAGAGCAAATAACTGATAGCATTATATGT
>NW_015115687.1:22478-29580 GCF_001443285.1 Poecilia latipinna
TCCGATTACTCGATTAATCGTAAGAATAATCGATAGATTACTCGATTACTAAAATATTCGTTTACAACAGCCCTAATTATATGTGTAAAAATTTCTGGAAAGTTATTTAATTAGAGACATGTATCTTTGCAATATTTGTCCACTGTTTAAAAGCCAGGGAAATACAGAGTAGTGTGAAGATGGAATAAAAACCATCCCATTTTCTGATCTGGATATTGCTATGCTCCAAAAAATGCAAAAATCAGAAAATAAATAAATAACACAGCCTTTTGTCACAGATATGTTTACCGACTAAAAACATTTATTGAATATGACCAAACCAAACCTTCTGTGACGGTAAATATCGAAGGCTTTAATCCTTTTTAAGTTTAAGTTTTTCACTAGGGAACAGCAAATTGGTAACCTCAAACTACAACACCCACAAGCAGTCACTAAACATAGCTTTGAAAATGTCTCAATTGAGAGAATCTAATATTTGGGTTACACACTTATCGGCAGGCACCGAAACCAGTGGGGTTTGCATCATAGCATCAACAGCTCTTTGAATTTGGAATTTTATACATTTAAATGTTCGCCTGAAAATGAAGAAACTATCTCAAAAATATATCTAGTTCCAAATAGGCAAAAACAATGATTGTTTCAGAACCCCTGAATCCTGCCAAAAGTCTACATTTACATCAGATTTCCCATCAGTTATATTGGCATAAAGAGACAAAATCACATAAGGAAATGACTTGCACAAAATGTTTTGACTATTCACATATTTCATTCTTAATGTAGCAAAACAGTGGAGGAAGTTACTATTAAGCTGACACTCATGTCAACACAAACTGGAGGTGGCAACAGAGCAGAAAATAGGGTCTCAAGACTGCAGTGGAGAAATCTGTAGGAGAAGTGCAACCATTTCATGTGAAAAGAGCCGTCCAGCTGAGCAGATAGAGATCAAAGAACTGCCGGGGTTCTGGCTGAATGTTCGCTCGCAAGCCTAAAACTAGCTTTTCTAATCACCTGTGCTGTCAGTAGGAGGGTCAGTATAAAATTTATTAATCCTCAAACAAAGAAAAAGGTAACAATCGTTTGTCTGCAACTGAAAAACTGTCTGCATTTTATTATTATTTTTTTTTTTATGTTAAAAGTTTAGGGCTCAATTTACTGTCTGAATGTAACTTTGCTTTTAAACCATGCAGAGTCAGTTGGAAATGTAAGAATGAATAAGTTAGTGGTGGGGTACAAGTTCCCAAAACTGTGACAAAAAGCAATATGCTGCAAAATGTTTGGAACAATCCCCTGAGGCTTGAAAACTAATCTCTGACTGCTATGGATTCAGTGGGTGGTAATACGATTTAAGCCTTAAAGTGTTAATCCTTAAGATCCTTAAGACACTCAATGAATTGCCGTTTTGCGGCATAATGTCTGTATGCTAATCACCACCTTTACTGGCAAAAACCACTATTGATGAATCCAAACAGGAACTCTGATGTGATCTATGAAGGCTGCAGAGAAGAAGCCAACAAACTGAAAATTGGGTTACCAAGTTTTCAAGTGTGGAGCAAAAATTTTCTTTTTGTAAAAATTTTTCCTTTAAAAAGAAAATGCTCTCATTTGCTCATTTACAAATACATTTTTTGAAAACCTTCCATGTGACCTACTACTTGGTCAAAGGTCATTGCAAAAGTTTTAAAAATATGATGGTTTCCAGGATTAATCCTGAAAGTAATTACATTGGAAGCAATGGAGAGAAATGTGTTTAAATTTGACATTCTAAAGAACAGTGCTGGAAGCAGCAATAAAAATATCACTCCCACGATTTATCCAATAACAATACTTCCTTTGTAGCAAAGACACAGCAAGAAAGTACAAGAAAGCCAGTGGGTGTTGTAACAGTCATAAAATCTCTTCAAAACATGCTAAGGACAAGAAAAACAACTCTTTTAACATATATTTGCTTTGTTTAGGGATTTCAAGCCATTTGTTTAGTTAAAGAACTTCTGGTAAATTACTAGCTTCAAGCTGCACTGTAGGAATTTCTGTAGACTGATTTTCACATGTCTGTTCTAAAGTTCTAAATTATTCTTCTGACAAATATTTTTATACATGTACAATGTTTTCCACAACTGACACCCACCTTGTAGGTATGTGTGCAATGTCTTAAGAGAACCATCTTTTATACAACATATGAAAAATCCAGGCACTTTTATTTAGTAATGTCTGTGATATTGTTTACTTGATTCGTGGAATTACGAAGTATTTTTAACAACAGTTAGATGCAATCCTCATGCCCGTCAACCACTTGAAAAAATACTTTTCTGTTTTGACATCACAGATATAAACACGGGGAGCTGGCTAAAATCTACTGAGATGTTAAATAGAAAAACAGAACCAAAAATTAACTTTTCAATAATAAATGCTATTGTAGGTCGTTTTGCAAAAAATCTAAACATAAATAAGTGGAGAGAGAAACACTTTATGCTACCTGTTAAGTCAGGTGAAGGATCTGTAATGCTTTGGGCTTATTTATTTATGTTTTTAAGTGTGTATGGCATCACAAACAATTTGAAGTACCAGGGGATTTTGTGTCTAATTGTGTCTTAATTGTGTCTTTCAGAATAATGGTTCTATACATATGGCCAGATCAGAAGGGAACTGACTCATCGGACTCAGGCTTTTAGCAGTCATAACAGCAGGAGTGCCAGTAAGTGTGGCATCAGTGATTTCGCTAAAAATATATCTCCTAGTATGGGATTTGGCTCAGTTTATGATTAAATATTCTAAAATTAAATTATTTTTTCTGTAATTCACAAGGGATTATGCCACCGCTACAAAATTTAAAAGGCTTTTGATAAGTCTTTACATTTTGCTTTCACTGGCTGGCTTAGCACTAAGGTTCGAAAAAGTGCTAGACTATATTTTTTTTAAAAATAAAGAAGCAAACCATATTTGATGATCCTTGCGATTACTACTATCAGAACATTACCAAAAATACAACTAAATACTTAATTCAACGTAACTGTCGTAACATTACTTTATAAATATCAACAATAGGATGACTAATACAGTAGATTATACAAGAATGCCATAGTTAAGTAATATTGTCTGCTCATGTTATTTTATTTTAACTAAAATGTACCCGAGAGTCATACAACCATCCAATTGAAGAATTCAGTTAAGCATGCTTTACAAATCAGTCCTAGATAAACATTCTGACCTTATCAGTATATGGTTAGAGAGTTTACCTGTTCAGAGGATCAACTACGATTGCTCTAGGGTGTGACATGTTTCCTTCCAACAGCGTCTTTCTGGTTTGAGAGGCTCTCTCCAGCCTGGCAACACTGATCGTCTTCCTGTAGCCATCGTTGGTCCAGTATAAATTATTTCCAATCCAGTCCACAGAAATACCCTCAACATTATCAAGCTCTGGAACAAAATCAGCACCACAAAATACGATAGACATTTCTCAATATATATATATATATATAAATATTTTTTTTTTTTTTTTTTTTTGGTAACACTTTATTTGAAGGGGGTTGAATAAGACTGACATGACACTTTCATAAACATGACATAACACCTGTCATGAACATGAATAAGCCTTCATGAATATTTATGACTGTTGTCATAAAGCGTCATTTGGTTAATTATGACACTTTTAATACAAAGTTGACATTATTCAAAATGTCTTTGTTATGACAACTTGACATTAACCAGGAAATCATTACTGTTTAAACTTTACCTTTAATAACATAAAGTTACCTAATTTTTAAAGTGCAATCAGTAATACTTTTATAACAAATTTACATCAGTAATGATTTCTTGGTTAATGTCAAGTTGTCATAACAAAGACATTTTGAATAATGTCAACTTTGTATTAAGTGTCACAATTTACCGAATGACGCTTTATGACAACAGTCATAAATATTCATGAAGGCTTATTCATGTTCATGACAGGTGTTATGTCATGTTAATGAAAGTGTCATGTCAGTCTTATTCATCCCCCTTCAAATAAAGTGTTACCATTTTTTTATTTCTTCTGAGATTTTTCAAAACATGCATTAATGAAACAGATATAAATGTGGTCATAGCTTTTTCATTGTACATAATCATAACCTAAAAATAGTTGCAAGTGATTTTTGCTTTGCACTTAAGAAGCAGACTCATTTATATCCCCTTATCATCCCATATACTATATGTGTGAGATCTGTATTGCTTAAAAACTAGAAAAGATATAAAAAAGATATTTGAAGTGCAGTTTTTTTAGTAGCGCAAATAGTGCAAAAGCTATTTTATGACCATAGACATAACAGAGAATAGGGTCTTTTAAAAAGTATAATGAACTTGACTTACAAAGGAAAAAAGAATCCAGAAGATACAAAAAAATAAAAAAATAAAAATTGACTCACCATCTTTGAGAATTGTCTCCCTACTACTTCCATCTATGTTTTGACGGCCAATGAGAAAACTGGTGGTGTCAGCGAAGTAAATGTGTCCCATTTCTGCAAAGTAGTCTATGGCTCGAGGGTTGACAAGGTCTTCGATAGGTACCATGTGCTCGTCACCAGACTTGATGTTCATATCCAGGCCACGGATGACCCCAGGACGTCCCTTACCATAGAAGAGGAAGAAATCGTTTTTGGGCTCTACAAAGCAAGAAAGGACAGACCTGTTTTTTACTGTTATTGTCAATTAATTGGTCTAATTCATCAGTGCTGATCCATGCATTAAACCCACTTAACAACCACATTGTTCTTATATGTTTTGCAAGTCCAGAGCCATCTATTCACGCTAATGGAGCCAGTAATCAGTGCCAATGACTCTACTCACCACCCTCAATCACGCCCTCACTGCAAAACTGCCACGAGAATAAAAGTAATGGATTGCTTTAGCAAACATTCAATTTCAATGCTTACCTTGGCTATGAATAGTGTTTCTAATCTAAATAAGATGGTGTTTCTGTAAGGAAAACAAACAGAAGTCTGGAGCTGAGGGAGTTCCTCAGTGGCATCTTTGTGTCGCGTGGGGACTGTGTATACTCGAAACCTGGGGGAACCTCTAGAGAGGAAGAATAGGGAATGAAGTAGGGCTTCCACTGAGGGAAGCAGACCTCTCTCCAGTCTCACCTCCTACCCAAGAGACTAGGAAGCTGGAGGTGAGGACCACACATGCCTCAGTTCAATTTATCATTTTTGTAAGACAGAGACCAACTAACCAGGAGGCAATTAAGCACTGCTAGAGACCCAGATATCAAAGTCCAACAGTGACTGCTGTATGAAAAACTACATCATTTAATAAAAAATCTCATTATGCTTTAGGAGATGAAGACCAATAGAGAGAGATAGTTGATGTCATCAGAACATCCACTAGAGAGGAATAAATCAAACATGTCATGCAAAAGCTCCCAAAGCTCCATTACTCTGATCGAAATCTTGTAGGCGCCCAAATTGTGTCATCAATTTGATCTTCGGCTTTTATTGTCATCTACACAATGTCCAACAATTGATCAGAGCAGCCAACAAACGCAGGCAAACTTAAACCCTCATTATGGCAATAATCTATCAGGCGTCCCAACAGGTCGATAGGAGAACGTCACACTCGCATAAAGCTGTTTTCGCCTGCCCTCATCTTTATAACTGTCAGCCCAAGGCTCTGCCTGCACATAGCCAGCTCTATTATGACACATGACCTTCACAGGGACAAACAACAGTAATCTTGGGCTGAATTTTCTTATTTATACTTAACAGGAGCCATGGTCATAAAAAGATGACAAAAAAAGATGCATCAAAATGCTTCCATCCATCCATCCATCCATCCATCCATCCATCCACCCATCCATCCATCCATCCATCCATCCATCCATCCATCCATCCATCCATCCATCCACCCATCCATGTCACACTACATTACTTAGGAATTTAATTAACATTAGTATACATTATACCAATAATGAAATTCATAGACAGGTGTTTGGCTGTTATGAATGACAAAAAGCCAATACAAAAAGGCAATGAAAACTTTAATCTGAAAACAACTGCAAACAGAGGTGGGACTGATGACTTGCATTATTTTCATCAGATGATCATAGTTTAAAGCTACAGTTGAAGCTTGGTAGAAAATCTTTCTGATACCCTCATGAACTGCCTGCTGCTCTTCATATCTTCATTCAGAGAAACGTTTGTGGTGAGAGAGAGAAAAAATACATGATTTTTTTTATGTGCTTTGTGCAAACATTTACTGTTAGAAGTTGTGTCAGGTTGTTACAGTAAAATGCGGGAGAGAACTCTAAGAAGCAAGAGTCGGTGCTTTACAGAAAAATGACAAGGAACCTCCACAGACTGCAGAAAGACCAACTGAAACATAGAAAGTCACTTTATTTACTTTTTTTGCATTGAAATATTTAGAATCAGACAATTTTCACAGCCTGCTGGAGGCCTCAGGCAAAATGTACCATACTTAAATTGTGAAAAGTGCACAGAGACACTGCATTTCTAACTAGCAATGCCAACGCAGTACTAACTGTTCTAAACATGATTACAAACTGATAACATTTTTGGAAAGCAGTTTAGAACATTTGCACCAATATGACTGCTTGAGGACTCAGCCAAAAACATGAGGAATGGACACACCCATTCTTTTTCAGTATGGGTTTGTGCATCCATGGTTGGGCTGGTGACCTGTCCAGGGTGATGACCCCGCCTCTCACCTGTTGGCCACTGGAGATGGGCACCAGCACTCCTGGTGACCCCACTAGGGATAAAGATAATGGATGGATGCCAACGATTGCAGTTTTCTGGCCAATCACAGATTACCAATCTTTAAAAAGCCTGACCTGCTGGTTCCAATTTTGGCCGATGCCATTTTTTTTTTGTCTGAAATGTCGCTAAATATGGCAAGAAAGTCACTGAGTTGGTAATAGCAGTTGCTGCCTTCAAGTTTGGGGCAATTATTATTTTTAGGGGGCACTTACTTTTAATACATGTGGACCATCTTTTTTTTCCTCCTTAATAAATGGAATCCTCATTTGAAAGGTGTTTTTAGTGTTCTGGTGAAAAAAATAATCAAATCTATAGGTACATATTTTTTCACTGCACTGTACTTTTCCAGAAAATAT
>NW_015115687.1:34392-37538 GCF_001443285.1 Poecilia latipinna
TGGTTTGACATTATGGTCCTTTTAGATTCTATGTACCTCGGTGGCGACGAGTGCTGATGTGAACTATTCTTTATATTATCTCAAACCACACCATTGTTTTTTTTTTTAACCTCTAACATCAGTAAGACATTTTCATCCACATAACTGTAACTCACTGGATATTTTCTCTTTTTCAAATCATTATCTGTAAATCTAAAAGATGACTCTGCATGAAAATCCCAGATCACATCTAAAGTACTCAGACCATCCAGTCTAACACCAACAAGACACTTGATATGGGTAGCGAGGAGTGCCAAATATAATTAAAAAAATGAACAAATAAAATTATTATTTAAATGTGTTATTTTTTAAAACTACAAATGAACACATAATTTATTAAATATAGACCTAATTAATGTGCCTCAAATAAATGTATTGACTTAATTTAAAAAAACTAGATATAATTATTTCATGATTTAAGAAATTATTATGTTCCTGTGCTGAAAAACATCATGAATTAAAATAAACTGTCAACTTCACCTATCAGGCTCAGTGGGCGGGATTAGGATCGCTTCTATATTATAACTGGCTGCAACAAGTCAAGACAACTTCTCCCATGTTTTCTTTAGCTAACAGGTCGATATCTCTGCTGGAAAGTGCAAAAATAACTTTAACAACATATTTAAATTTTTGCTATTTATTTACCACAAACTCTGGGTGAGCAACTCCAGCCTCTATTTCCCTAGTTTGGTCCGAAATATCTCTAATAAGTTCACAAGAGAGCCTTAGCCAGTCATAGCGAGTGGGTGGAGCCAACGTTGGTCCCGGCTGAAGTCTGAGGCAGCTTCTTCCATGCAGAACCTCAGTAAGCTCTCTTGTGAACTTATCAGAGGTATTTCAGAACAAACTAGACATATAGAGTCAGGAGTATTGCTCGCCCAGAGTTTGTAGTAAATAAATTACAACAATTTGTTGTAGTGATTTTCAAACTTACAGTAAAAATATTGACCCAGAGTCAAAGCAAACTTGGAAGAAGTTGTCTAAACTTGCTGCTTGAAAGAGCCAATCAGATGTCAGGGTCCCTATAGAAGCAGCCCTTCTCCCGCCTGCTGAGTTTGATGGGAAGTTGACAGTTTAAATGAATTCTTGCTTTGCTTCACCACAGGAAAAATACATAATTTATTAAAACATTAAATACTTATATCTTGTTTTAAAAATAAAATGTATACATTTAATAGGAGCACATATAATTAATCATATATTTAATGAATCATTTATGGATGACATTCTAGTTTTAATAAATGAAAGACTGTTGTCCTAAAACTTGTCTTTTTCGTTAAATCGAATGATGTGATAGAATAAACTTTTCATGATGGGGCTAACTGGTAGGATTGTGGTCATTACAAGTCTGTCTATTAATTTGAATCTGACTAACATCTGAATATCCTATCACTTAGTAACACCTTAAAGTGATTCATGGAGGAAAAAGGAAAATGTGTACTAACTTTTACAAGATGTTCCATCAAAACCAAGTCTGTAGCCAATACGGCAGCGGCAGGTTCTAGACTTGTAACTTCCACTCAGAAGGCAAATCTGAGAACATCCTCCTGGCTTTCCATATGAATCCATTTCACATGCATGGCTCCTGACTGGGGAAAAATACAAAAGACCAAAACTAATGTTGTATGCCACAGAAGTTTTTTTTTTTTTTTTTCTAGTGTACACCTTGTGAGTCACGGATGGTAGACTGTGACACATACTTGCACATGTTTACTTATTGGAAAATGTCCTTTACCTTTCGGTTGAGCGAGTTTGTGGTAAACACGCAGGGCTCTAGAATTCCCCAGGCTGGATAATGTCCTGCTCTCTGCTGTGATGTTGAACCTGTTCACCTGCAGCAACTCCACAGATGAACTTTCCTCTGAAGGGGCAGAGTGCAGGGCGTAGAGGTAGTCCTCAAACACAGCTAATGCATATACGTATGACACCTGAAACATAAGAAAAAGCCAATTTGTCTTTTTTTTTAAACACAAGTCAAACCACAAGAGGAAAGAGAAAACAACAAAGCAGATTCAATATGAGCTGTATCCCAAGCATGCGTCAAGCACAGGAGAGATGGGAAATGGAGGTGTGGTCGTCTAGTACACTTGGCAGCCTGTCCAGGGTCAAAAGCTGGACTCCACTGGGAGACTGCTGGCCCTGACACAACCACCCTCCATGCTACATTTAGCAGGCTGACACCTACACAAAGCAACATGGCTGGATGAGCTATGTTCACAGGAAATACACCTAGGCTCACTGCCCCACACCTTTGCATCAGGGGCATTGAGAAACATGCTTCAGGAAAAAAAATATAACAAATTAAACCACTCATCCTTCTCTCTGTCTGTGGAATTTGGCTTCAACACTCTACCAAGTAGATCTTAAAAAAATTCAATTAAAACAAGTCAAATGTCAATAATGTTCATTTTTAATTTGTTTTAATTCTTTGGCTAATTTTTTTTAAGTATCCAATGATGGAAAATTGTATTTGTAAGAAGAATATTTAATTGTTGTTTTATTTAAATTTTTGCTTCCCTTTCAAAAAGTAAAGTTGGATGTTGTTTTTATGCTAAACGTCAACGACACAGGAAGCATGTCAGTACAGACAAAAAGTGAAAGGTTGACATTCAGTCACCCTGAGCATGAATGTCATTAACTTGTGGGCCTTTTAAGGATGCATTTGAAACATTCTGTTCAGGGTCAAAATTACAGTATGACTGCAGGCATAAATATGTGTATGCACCCACAGTAATATTTGCTTAGAAAATCCTCATACGGACTCTCTTTGATCAAATTCTTTTAGTAACTTTCAAAATGCTTCTGGCACAATTCTGAGTGAATGTTTGACCTTGATGTTTGACCATTCAGTAAGGCTGAGGATTGGGTTTGGGTTATTTGGATAAAACAATTGGTCACCAAAATCTATGCTTGCAAAAAAACTTTTATTTATTTATTTATTTATTTATTTATTTATTTATTTATTTATTTATTTATTTTGCAAGCAGGCACCAATAAAGGAAAAAAAATTGGTCATACTTAATATTGGACTAAAATCTGCAACTGCCCACTTGGCCAAGAAAAAAAAAAAAACTTTTTTAAAGAGAAGTTTTACTCTCAGACCAAGC
>NW_015115687.1:40617-54773 GCF_001443285.1 Poecilia latipinna
GTAAGGCTGAGGATTGGGTTTGGGTTATTTGGATAAAACAATTGGTCACCAAAATCTATGCTTGCAAAAAAACTTTTATTTATTTATTTATTTTGCAAGCAGGCACCAATAAAGGAAAAAAAATTGGTCATACTTAATATTGGACTAAAATCTGCAACTGCCCACTTGGCCAAGAAAAAAAAAAAAACTTTTTTAAAGAGAAGTTTTACTCTCAGACCAAGCAAAGACTGAGTTATCTGGCAAGAGTAACACAATGTACTTTTGAAGTAATTGAATTGAAGCTTTTAAGCCTCAATTCTTGACACTGTACCAGCTGTCAAGTATTTTGATGAGACCATCATTGTTGTGAGTGTGTTTTGCTGCCTGAGGTTTTGTTGTGTTGCAAAAGGTGGATGAAGGACAGGGAATAACTCCAGGTAAATTACTGACACTCTGGTGCTCAAACAGGTCTATGATTCCAAACCCTAGAAAGCTGAGGACAATAGTTGAATGATCTTGCCAGGATATCCACCAATCTCAATGATGTGCCATGAAAAACGGGAAAAATAATCACCTCAAGTTGAGAATTATGTTAAGGTGTATTTGTATAAATGACATCTACAAATATACATCCCCAAAAGCTATTGGGGATGTATATTTATATTGAAGCCTTTGTGTGTCATTCTGTAATGGATGTGATTAGATAGAGCCAAACACTGCAGCCAGTTCTTGGTGTAAAATTATTTGAAGTTTTTGTTGTATTCTGCCAATAGCCATTCTGCTACGAACAATAAAACCTTCCAAATGGACAAAGGCCCTAAACTAGCAATGCCAAGTGAGAGTGTATTCACTAGCACAATAAGCCCGACTCATAAACTAAGCATTGTCAAGTTGCACAAAACAATAATACTTTATCAAAAGCTCAGTCCAAAATTGGAAAAGTTGAGTAACGTTATTAAAATTATGAATGAGTTTAATGTGAAATTAACTCTAATAAAAAATGAAAAAGAGGCAGCTTGTTAACGCGAACACAAAATTCACAGTCTAGGAGAAAAAAAATGAGGCTCTGTATGACATTTGATATGCAGATCCAATGGCATTAAGATCCTCAGTCTAATGAGGGCACAAGCAAGGCAATATCATCCAAAGAACACCTGCATACATAATAAAGTGCTAAGATGTATGTTCTTTTTTTTTCCTCATAAAGGCTGAATTTCTCATCCACGCTGGTGGCAATGGCCTTTTAATGAATAATCATAATTTGCAATGAAAGGGGCTTGAAAGTGTACTACAGGGGAGAGACTATTGATATGCTCATTTCGAAGACTGCTCCACGTGTGACTCAGTTCTTTCTATTTAATAAAACATCAAGGTTTCAAAAGACCTTTTCTATGAAAATGAAGAGTGAATTAAAACCCCAGACACTGAATGTACCACCTGCCTCGTATCATGGTGCCCAAATGAAAAAAATACCCAAAAGCTATGTCATGTTATAATTTGACTTTCTCAAGGGAAGAGAAATGCATTGCTGTAAAGAAAAGCCCCAAACATTTATCTAAAATGGCTCCTTAAACGTAGAAGGAAAAAAGCTGTGCTTACAGTAAAATGTGACACTCACTTGGATGCCGTGGATAATGGTGTGCCTGTTCCTGCCATGGTAATCCACAACGTCAATGTAATCCAGGTAGGCATCTGCCCAATATACAAGCTTCTTGATCATATCCAATGCGACAGCAGTGGGCTGCTCAATTTTATAATCCACTAGTCGGGTCCGGTTTGAGCCATCCATGTTGCACCGCTCAAGCTTGGCCACATTCCCATAGTCTGTGATGAACAGCATTCTAGAGAAGAACACAGAGACAAATGTCAACTCAAATTACGTTCATTTTTTATGGATACTTTGTGTTGGTTAGTGTAAGCCAACAGATGTAATAGCACCTTGCATTATATTAACTTTGAATAGATACGTTCAAATAGTTCTGTTCAGTTTTATTAGATGGGGAGAACCCTGCCACTTAAAACCAGATCTGCTACCTGAAAGGAAACACTTATGTATGATAGGGCTTTTATATTATGTCAAGTTAACATTTGACATAATGCTTCAAAATGTTTAGTTTCATTTGACCTTAAAAAAAGTATAAATGTCATGAGTAGAAACTAATAAGTAAAGAAAATAGGAGGCAAAAGACAGAAAATCCATAAAGATGAAAAATAGTACAGAATTAAAACATATATTTAAAAAACAGAATTTGACTTCTGCAGATAATGTAAGTTTATGATTTTTTTATACAGTGCCACTTATTTGTAGCGATAGATGACAGATGAAACGATTCTCTCCCATGCTGCTGCTAATACACAATTTACACCACCGTGAATTACTTTAGTAGAGAAATATACTTGGTCCAATATATTGTAGTTTTGGCTTTTTAAGATAAGATATTTCTTTATTAATCCTGCAGTGGGGAAATTTGCATCGTTACAGCAGTACAGAGGACAGAGCAGAACCAATATAAAAATATATATATATACAAAAAATACAAGTGAATATAAAAATACTGAAACAGTATAGTATGAAATATAAAAAAATAAGTAAATTCCAGGTGTATATGTTAAGGTAGGCAGATAGGTGATGTTGCACATTTTCATAAATTGGAAAGAAAAATCCCAAAAAAAAAAAAAAAAAAAAAAAAAAAAAAGACAAGTCACTCTTTAACTCATATTGCCCTTTTACATAGAAGAAGGGAAGAAGGGGTTGTACCAAGCTGCTCATGCCTGCTTAGCACTAGTACATTCTGTTCCACAACTAGCTTAAGCTCTGGCTTGATAAATTGGTGCGCTCTTGTTTTCAACTTTAAACTTGACCAGAAGAAAGAACTGCTTTCACAAAGACAACAGGTAAGGGCTCATATAGACTAATAACCAGGTCAGTTATGTTTTTGGTCTAATTCAAGATAGAAAAAAAACAAAAAACAATAAAACCCCTGAGCTCTGACACAAATAACATGAGCTATTATTATCTTCCCACTGTTTAGATTTGATATCAACTTTTGTGGCGTTTAAATAAGTCCTGTGAAATATAAGGGACAATGTTCTGGCTATCATGAGATATGATCATGAGATATGGATCATGACTAAAAGAATGAAAAGCTGGTTGCATCTGGTCGAAATGAGCTTCCTCAACACCGTGGCTGGACTTATCCTCATAAATTGGATTGGGAACTTCATCATCTGGGGACAGCTCAAAGTAGAGCTGCTGCTTCTCCATAATAAATGGACACAGTTGAGCTGGTCTTGGCATCTGTTCAGAAAGACCCAGAACTTTCTGGAGGGACTTGTATCCCATTTGGCTTGGGAACGTCTGGGAATCCTACACAGATTCCCAGACGTTCCCAGATAGTGTGGTAAGGGTATGACACAAAGCATAACAACAGCATGAGCTGGCCATTAAAAACGAGAAATACGCTGAGAAACAGAATTTGATGTAGATAACATATTAATGACAACACATAAAAATTGCCTAAGGGAAATTGGGAATCCATTGATGCCAAGGGGGCTGCTTTTAGTCTTTTAATTAAGTGGTGTTTAGAAAATCTTGCTCTGAATCCTGCGTTCCAGATTTCCTATCAACACACCTTGTCACATGACTATCAGGATGTAGTGAAGAAGTTGTGTGCTTTTAGAGAAGTGGTCAAAAAAAGGCAGTCTCTTTCTGGTTTTGGTTAATCACTGGAGGTGTTTTAGTGGTAGAACCCTATAAAACACCTCATCTTTCTTACCAGTCAACTATACTCCAAAGCTAGCCACACCTGAAACTTCACATCTACTTGCAAAACTGACTCTAAAACTCTCTAAACTCCTTCTAGTTTAGAGAACTAAAAGAAACGCTGATCGATTTCAGCTCCCTCCATCACCTCTGTGTTCACACAGGTCACACAAGAAAGCTAACAAGGTATCTCAGCCCTGACAAACATGCCTTCTGGATTTTAAAGTAATAATTACATTTATAGCCTTGTTAATATTTTCACTGTATTTTATTGTGTCTAAATTATTGCCACTAGAGTTTCCAAGAGCAACAAAGTAGCTTTTTGTTGCATTGCTACAATGACAATGAATCCATAGCTTTCATCTCTTTGGGTAAAGGTCCCCTGGGGTATGACTGTACTTTTCAAAACTACTCTAGTCTGCAAATTCTGTAATTATTAGGAAAAGACTGTCATTCTTTCTTTCTGCTTCTGACTGAGCTCCCACGGTTTCTTTGAATAACAAGGTACAGAGAATGACAGGAAGCTTGCCTAATCTGAACAAGTTAAGTTTAAGGAGAGACAGAATGTCCTTTGAACCTTAGACCTGCTGCAGAGGGAAACTGTCTATGTCAGCAAGAACCCCAATCTCCCAAAAAAGTGAGATTGTATGTGGCATATCAATGATTGCTTCCCAGGATTAGGGGTGGTGCTGATTTTGTACTTCTTCATTCCACAGTTGGAAGAAGATCCACATGGATCCTGGAAATGAGCACCCATGATAAATAAACTGCACGGGGCCAGGAAAAATGTCGGGTAGGTCTCACCATGAAAAATGTGCAAAGCAGAGAATGTGACAGAAAATCAAAATAAATACTACAGAAGACAGTTTATTTTCTCTATCTGTGTACTTTTCAAACACTGGAAGCAGTTAATAATTGTTTTATGCTGATTAGTTAGGTTGTTTTCACTGAACTTCTCATATGAACACCAACAGACAAAATATTATGATTCTATCAGCCTCTGAATCTTTTGAACAATATTAATTTATACGTTTAAATGTTAGATAAAATTTAAACATTTTTATAGCTGGGCAAAAAAAACACAACAAAAAACCTGTTCAATTGTTTTTATTTAAAATAGTTCAAATTTAAAACTTTTTTTTTTTTTGACTTGCTTTAATTTTTAAGATGATCAAAGGTTTGTACAGACATAAATGACCCATGCTCTCCTCCTATTGATCAGCAGGACTTTGATGGGCGATATTGCTTTTGTTAAAAGGAATGCTTTGGAGAAAAGCATATTACGTTTTAGAATGACCCAGACTAAAATATGATGCAAATTTATGTTCAAATATAACAGTCTATTTTTGGTAGAGTTTGGAGATATCTCTTAAAATAAAGAATGTTCAACATTCGCAGTATGTAGAGAATAAACTTGCAGCTGAACTTAAAACAAAAATGTGGTTCTAGAAACTAATAAATCAGTGAGCGGAACACAAATGCACCGTTCACTTTTCGTTTTTGGAGACATTCTGTCTGCTTTATAATTATATACTACTTTGTCTTGGTCTATTACAAATACTACAACAAATTATATTTTGGTTGTGGATTAACAAAACTTTGAAAAAGATTTGAATCAACTATTTTCGGCAAGTTTGTGAACACAAATTAAAAATTTGACTGTCGTTCTGCTTTGCTCTAAATAAAAAACATTATGAAAACAAATGCTATAAAGGCAATAAAAGAGGACTTTTAATCATTTTGTATTATGAAGAATTTAGCATTTATGTGCTTCAATCAATTACTTTTTTCCACCACAAAAACGAGAAAAGGCTGTCCATCAACATCAAATCCTTTTCGATGTAGCAAAGTTAAAATGCCGTATCCAATAGAAAAAGAGGCAGGGAGACATCATGAGAGTCAAACAAGGATAAAAATTGGAGTGCCAAAGCAGGGCATATTCTATAAACACTGTTCTTCCTGCTGTGCCGCTATCTAACACCTCCCTCATTTCTTTTGTTTTCACTCCATTGCTCCAGGCTGACAGACCTCTCTCAGGCCCACTGCTTCAGAAACAGCTGTACCTATTTCTCACCAATTAGAGTCAGTAGGAGCGCACAGAAATGTTCTGTCTTATACAGGCAATCTAGCCCTTAACCTAAAATGTGATAAGGTATTATTGTACAACAAAATCCCTCAACTGCTGACTTACAGTAACAAAAGGAGGATTCTCAGTTTAAACACATTCTCAAACTTGCTTCATATTTACCAGAAGCTGTAGCATATTCCAGGAACTGAACTGCATTTAATGAGAGCAGAGATGCAGCCGACCAAATCAAAACTGGTCATGCCATTAGGAAACCAACAGCAAATTATTTTGATTAGACCCGCCGGCATAATAGCAGCCCAAGTTGATGAATAAAGCTGAGTTTTCTACAACAAAAAAATACCACAAAGTGGTAATGCAGTTCTGCTTCATCTGCTTCAACTTTCAGATTAATTATGCAGGGTGTTAACATGCAAGATTTATACTGTTTTGTCATGGCCTTAAGGGGATGGTCACGGCAGAATAAGAAAAGTAGCTTAGAGCAGAAGCTAGGTGCACTCAAATTCAGCCGTGTTTGGATAGAAACATTTTACCACAAGCAAGGCTTAAATTAAACACTCTATGTCTTCGGTTTGCAGACTGTTCCTCAAAATCCCAGACAGGAAAAAAAGGGATGCTAAAATGTTGCTTTGACTCCAAGTTTACTGCCAAATCTTTGCAAAATAATAGGCTCGCATTTGCCGGTTAGGCAGAGGTAGAAATGCAAAAATGACTGAGTCCTTGATAATTGGTGCACAGTTTGATAAAGCTTGTGTAAGCAGTTTACTTAAATGATTTACTTATTTTTTTTTATAACTCTGTCTTACTTAAAGTGCTAAGAATCTTCTCTCAAAAAGTGTGATCTTGAACACAGCCCACCACATGCTGTTATAGTGTTCACAGGGGGTATAATGTGTTTTCCTCTATCCTTACAGACAAACATCCAGTGATGGAAAGTCCAGCAGGGACATTTTTTCTGTGGCAACATCAGTGAATACAGATGAATGTGTGGACAATTTGAGCTTTCTGAGGCATCATCGGCTGCCTGTCAAATTAAACAGCTCAAATAAAAAAAAGAGCTGAGCCATAGGAGAGGAAGACGATCTTAGAATGCCTTCCTTCTCGGATAAACATATTTTTATTTGTGTGAATCCTGAAAAGCATTCACTCCATAGTGATCCTCTTGCTCTTTCAAACTGTTCTGTTCATGCTGCAATCTTTTTGCCATTTCTACCTTTCACTTTTCAAAACATTCAGATTTTTCAGGACATAATGATTATGGCTTCTATTACTTAGTTATTTATATTATTTTCCGAAATAAAAAAAGAAGAAAAAAAAAAGCGTTGCTTGCACTGAGCAACAACAATTGGTTTAGAATCCAGGCTTTCAAGTGGATTCAATTCTGACTAAATTCCCAGAGGATTAGAGTCCCAGTTAAACTTTCCCTTTCTCACAGTTTATCCATTGTCACATGCTGTTTTTATTTTAATTATGTAAAGCACTTTGAAATGCCTTGCTGCTGAAATGTGCTATACAAATAAAATGTGATTGATTGATTGATTGATTGATTGATTGATTGATTGATTGATTGATTGATTGATTCTAAACCACTTGAAAGTGAAAGGTGAGAACATACAACTCTGGTTTCACCCTCTCTTCACTGACTTCCAATTCATTTTAGAATTCATTGAAAGTATCTTTATATGTTTTTAAGTTTCTGAATGGCAGTGTCCTTCTTGCCTGTCAAAACGTCTGTATATGTAGGTTCCATGACATTCACTAACAGCGGTAGATCAGATGCTTTCAACTGTGTGCAACTGTAAAGAAATTTAAATGTCATGCCTTATATATGAAAAAAAAAAGCTCATCCACTTTTCTATGCACTAAAACAATAAATACATAAATCAGGTTAGGTTGCCAAAAAGAATAAAATGGATCATTACATGAATACTACACTTTGACTGAAATGAGCTTCTTCCACCATGAGCACATGTTCATCAGTTTTTTACTTCTCACCTCTAACATTTGTCCTGCTTCAACCATTCAAATATTAGATCATTCATATATTTTAGGAGGTCATGATGTTTGCCTGTGCTCTTATGTCAATATATATTATGTTAAGATATAATATGTGTAATTTATATTTTCTAAAATAGAAATTCTCCATAGAAATTTAGATTTTTATATTTCACAATTTTTATGAAATCACAGAGTAAGATAGTATATATTCTAACAAGCTAATAGCAACAGGTTATGCTTAGATAGCTGGTGAACCTTGCTAGTAATATGGCTGAATATGAAGAGAGAGTAAGAGCTTTTAGTAAGCGCTACAGGTATGGCTGAACTGAGTTACAAACACACATACGTTGAAACATACTGCTTAATTCTTCAATGATTTTTGCTTCTTTATAGTAATGGAGTTCATTTTCTAGCAATATATTTTTACATTTAATTATGATGTATAAAGAAGTAAATTAGTGTTGAATTTGAATTTATTTTAACACTACAGACTCAGTGGTTTTGCACTTTTTGCCTTTAAAAGAAACCTGCTCATCTACCATTGTAGCTTCTAATACTTTACTATTAAACTCTGCAGGGATTTCTGCATCACTGCAGGTTTTAGCAGTGAAGCAGGAAATTTGAACTAATAGCATCCACACTGCAATTTTGCAGAAAATGCAGCCCTTCAAATCTTGTGTTATTTTTGCGCTTGTATAAAAAAAATGCATGATGGAAAGTTATTTGGAGCTTTCAGAGAGGATATGATTTTTTGTTTGCACTTTACTCACCCCATGAGAGGATCCAGGGCTATTCCTTTTGGATTCAGCAGGTCTAGTTGAAGAATTGTAACACATGTGTCCCCGGCACGATTGCAGACGAATACCTTGTCAGAGGCATGTTCAACAAAATAGAAGTTCCCTGTCAGCCAGTCAATGGCCATCTGCTCCACATCTGCAATGAATAAATACGTGACAGATATTGTCACTGGGCAAAGAACACAAATAACTATACATGTAACAAGCAAAATAATGTTTTAGTTGATATTATGGCAAGTATTAAAAAAAAATCTAAGCGTCATTATACTGCAAGTTGTCTTTCATTATATAGCTGTTTACAAGACTAAAAAGTGAATAAAGCTTCTATGCTATTTCAAAGCAAAACATGAAAGAAACTATTTCCCATTTCATGTCACAAAAAGTGAGGGGAAAGGAGTGTTAGGCTGTTTAAACAATCTCTAAACATTTGCAAACTCATAGATTTTCAGTACAAACTGAAATATGCTTCAATATTTCCTTTAGACTATTTACCATTATTTCTGAGAACTGCATCATATCTGTGATGCATGACATTGACCAACTTCTGGGCCAGTAAATGGGCCTATCAGCCCATAAAGATTAGATACATAATAAATAATAATTAGAGTATGACAATACTGAGAGTCTGCTGAGTTTATTATATGAACTATTTCTCAGTTGAAGGCTCCTAAGAACAGATCTAAACCCCATCATGGAGGAGCATTGTTGTGATCATCTCCTGAAGGGCTCCCTAGGAAGAGAGAGAGAGGCCTATTTCAAGGTGTCTCATATGGCTATAATGCAAAGTAAAATTTATTTTAAGTTATTTTTGATATATACAACATTTTCATAACTGAAGGTAACATAATTACTTGATTGTGATATGACTTGGCACTATGTGCCTGGAAAATACATAATACCCCTGTGCCCCCCTTTAAGCAATGGCCACTGAAACGTGTTCTTGCATATAATACACAACCACACAGATTGAGTTCCACCATATTATTTTAACATCGCCCTTCTTTTAATTAATTATTCAAGTACACAATATCAGAAGCATGCATGCAATGACAGTGGGGTTTTCTAGTGCTACAAAAAACCCACTAGAAGCTTATCTGCCATATAGAGATATAAGTTTTTTTGTTGTTTTTTTTGCAAAAACACTGACTGATCTGCATGGTGATGTGGAACTGCTATTATTTTGAATACAACTGTATTTAATAATAAACCCCTGCTTTGACCTTCGAGACTGTAATTTAGAGTTCTTTTGAGCTACTTTTAATAAATTCCAAGCACTCCCCTGAGAGACACCATTATCTTTCACAGAAGCGACAGTATTCAATGTTATGAATACTAGGTTTGATGTGTAAAACTGGCATAAAACTACTTTGAATTTTACCATGGCAACAGATAATTCTTACTTTCTGAAATTATTTTGTCATTTTTGTGTATACCAAAGCACGTTTGTTGTACATGCTTTGTAACTTGAGATATATCTGTCTCTGTGAAAATAAGATGAGCTGCATTCATGAACGCTAAATCAAATGTTGGTGATTTATGTTTCCAATGATCTATAGTGGAAAAGGAATTCAGAAGCAGCAATGCTTTTGATGCCTGCAGGCAGGAGTGACAGCTATAGGATAAAGGTGAATCCCAAAATTGCTGAGGCTAACCTGTCTTAAACTGCACAGATAATGAGGAGCTAGAGGCGCCTTGCAGCTAAGAGCATGGAGAAGAGAGAGCTGGAGCAAAATAATGTTCAGCCGATGTGTGAAGAGGCATTTTTTAATACGTACCAAACCTGAAAGAAATGCCATTTTTTCCTTTTTCTTATGTAAATGAGTTAAATCCATCACTAGAGTAGCAGCAAGAAAGGACTATGTAACAATAAGAACTGAGATCTGGGAAAAAAAACAAAAAAAACATACGTTGTATACTCCGTTGTGTTTTTATTTCTTGTTCCCGTGTGAATCCACGTAGATTCCTTGTTGCGGCGCAGCGGAGTTGCCCAGAGGACTCTGTAGCCAGGGCCCAGCAAACCCTTTCCTGGCTGTGCTGGAAATCCAATGCCAGTGTTCCATTTACACTTAGGGACCTCAGGGGCTGAAGACCCGTTCCATTTAGATGGGTGATGACAATACGATTTGAGCTACCAATAAGAAGCACTGGATGGCTGTCACCAGGATCTAAAATAAATGGAGAAAAAAAATAAAAGAAGGAAAATTGTTTATTTATTTGAGGAGCACAATTTTCACTCAGGAGCTCAGCATCAGGAGGCAAGCTGTTCTCTTTCTTTCAAACCATTTATCCGCCGTCATTGGTACCTATGCTAACTAGACTGAGCATTTACAACAGGCTATGCTAGCTATAGCATACCACAGAGCAAGAGGTAAAGGAGAAGAAGGATGAGCAGCACCAAACAAGATGGTGATTGACAGCGCTAAGACCCACCTCCTGCCTCTGTTTTTTTTTTTTTTCTTTTCTAGATAGTACTGGGAGAAGGCAGTTTTTCTTTCTTTTTCCCAGATTACCTCTCATACCATACTGTCAAGACATAGTGACAGTTTTAAATATATAAAAGATTTTCTTATATATAAAAGTTACATACTGCAGCTTTAATTTCACTTAGGAGGAGAGGGGACAGGTCAGGAGGGAAAGTGGCAGCAGATATCTGTAACTTAAATGCATGCTATTTGTAGAATACCCAGTTTAAACTGCCCAGCCTTCAGTGCAGACAGGAGGCTATTTTATCATTTTATAAAAATTGTTTCAATTTCTGTCAGTAATATATACATTGTTTTTGCTGTATAATTGTAAAAAGAGCAAAGAGACGGGAGAAATCCACAGATTCCCTGGAATAATGCTAATTAGCTCATCATTGAACACTTGGAACTCACCTTTTCCACTGGGACGGGGGGGAGGGGTTATTTTAGTATGGGGGCCAGAGCTGCTGCCGACTGACTCATCTGTTGTTAAGTGTGGTAAAAGCTACAGAGACAAGTTAAATATATGACTAGTTTGGTAGTTCTTTTCCTTCGCTGATTAAATGTGGTGAAATGGAGGCAAACAGTAGTATGTAGCTAAGCTAACTATGCTAAATGGTTGATAATCTCACACAGTCCACCTACCTCTCTTGGAAAAAAACTGGGTTCCAAATTGACCCTCTTTTTTTGTCTGTCCTCTATTTCTCAATCTCGCTATTGTTCTTAAAACTTGACTATTTGGCGATATACTAAGATACTGTAGTTCTTGTCTTGTGCTAACTGCTGCTGATCACCGTCAAGTGCACTAAGCAGCAGGAACAAACCATTTCATGAAGATACAGAGGGGTGTTCAGTTCAAATATGGATATTTGCCTTTTGGTCTGGAAGGGGTAACATTTAATTTTTACTGCTAAAAACAAGTTTAAAAATGTGTACTTTTATTATTGACATTATATCGAAATATTTTATTCTATTTCTATTTTTTTTAAATCAATTTTTGGGGGAGCCTCCTGTCGGCCGGGGCCCTTGAATTGTCCTGACCCCCCCTCCCCCCCATATGGTGCCATTGACCCCCTCCAAAGATTTTGAAACGTTGCTATTGACTGCAAATAATATGGAAATAAAAGATGAGATATGTAGCATATCAGATCAAAATATCAGCATAATTGCCAGATATTGTATCTGGATCTAAAACACAGCTCAGAAAATTAGCCATTATTTGAAGCTTAACCAGCACATTTTCAGTCAAAAACCAGAAAGAATTGGATAGATGGATTTTGAATTTCCAAACAGCTAAGCTGCATCTGTCATTTTGTTGTAACACACTCATTCTGTTGTAAAGTCTTCAATAAAGATCAATAAGCCAATCTCAGAAGCCATGCAAGTCTAATATAAAATCTATAACATCCACTGTTTCACTGATGAGCTTGAATATTAGGATAATTTCTTTCTCCAGACTTTAACCTATCCATCATTTTTGTAAAGATTAATTTTTGTCTAATTGGTCTAAAAAGTGTGCCTCAATGTTTTTAGAGCTCATCTTTTCGAGCTCACCTTTCAGCAAATTTCAGTCTTTAGATAGATTCTTTTTGCTAATAGTTTGTGTCCCCTGGTGAATCCATGAACTTCCCTGCAAACAGCGGATTGTGGTTCCTTTAGTCTTGCTGTTTGGAGGAGTGTGCTTATGCCATTAGTAGCTTTTGTGTGTTTTTTTTTTTTTCTTTAAAGATCTTACAATATTTCTGTTGTCAACTACCGATGATATCCTTGGTATATGTCTGTTACTTTGCACCTCCGTGGTTTCTTTTTTCTTGAGGACATTCCAAATGATTTAACTGGCCAATGTTTGTGCAATAGCTCTTATTGATTTTTCCATCTTTTCTGAGCTTCACAGCTGCTTGTTTTTTTTTTTACCCATAAACGGCTCTCAGGTTTTCATGTAACTGGAAATTCTGTACACACAAGCAAAACCCAACAGAGAATACAATTAGTGCTGTTCATTGTTTAAATAATTGGAGTAACAGAACACAGCTGTAAAAAAAAAAAGTAGTAAAATTCAGCAACATGTCCAGATACTTTGACCCAAAGATGTTGGTGCTCTATAACAAATAATGGTATCCTCTAAGTTGTGCATGAAATCTAGATATAAATGCATGGAAATGTAATCTGAAATTTTGATTTGTTGATGTTGTCTCATCTTTTAATGTTAAGTCCAAAATGTTTGCCATTTACAGAAAAAATTAAGAAAATAGTCCCATTATTGCAGTTACGGAATGGATGTAAAATTTCACACCCAGGATCATTGCTTAAATTTTAAAGTAACATCAATTAGAATGTTTTGTTTAGGGTTGATTTTTTTTTTTTTTGAAGAAGTGTCAGTGTTTCTTTATAGAACAAGGTCAACTATGAACACATTATATAAAGATGGATGCAGATGCAGGTCACAATAATATACATTTATGAACACTTTCTCTTTTTTCCACCTTTGGAGTGTTTTGCTTGAATGGTTATTGACAACTTATTTTAGAAAGCTCGTAAAATTCATGTTTTCAAACTGGTCCTATAAAAAAAAACTTGGTAGTGGGTAACACAATAACAACATTTTGATTGAATTCCTTAAGCAATCAATGAGCTAATTTCCAGAACATCATTTGTAGGTTCATGAGTATGAGTGACTAATTGGGCCTCGTCATTATGTCATGGTGTGATAACGCTGAAATTCATGCCACAAAAGCAATCAGAATTAATGAATTTTAGAGGTCAATTTCTCAAATTAATGAATAAACATGGTACAGTACAACTTAAATGAATACAGTGCCTATAAAAAGTGTTCACCCTTTTTAATGCTTTTACAAATTAATCATGATTAAAAAAAATAGGCTTATTTGACAAACAAAAGAATTGCAAAAAAACTAATATCAAACTGGAAACTCATTTCTTCACATAAGTAATTCTATAAATAGTCATCCCCTTTAAAGTGACTGGCCTAATTCAACAGCCAACTGGTCCTAGTAGTCTCACAATAAGTGTAATGGAGATCAGCTGGGTGGCATGACTGTGTCTCAAGTAAT
>NW_015115687.1:58917-61042 GCF_001443285.1 Poecilia latipinna
GTGCGAAAAATTACAGATGCTTGTAAAAAAGAAAAAAAAAAACAAACAGACCAGATTTGTAAGCAAAACAATAAATAAATATTGCCATATAAAAAGCCAAAATATTTTCAGTCCTACACAGTAAATTTAATATTTAAGCAACCACTTATCCCGCAGAAAAATTGCTAGCCAAATCCCAAAAATACTCCTAAATGCAATAAGTTAAACAAATAAAACTCTGGAACCACAAGTAGCAACTGAGCTGGGAATTGGTGGACTTTTTCCCAACCCCGATCATCCAGCAATAGACCATAGTGGTAAAACGGAAATAAGCTGCTTTTATGGGCTTAATTGACCGTGCACATTCTCTGACATCAGGTTCGCCCTCTTAAAAGGGACCCTATTTATCCCAATCTCCCACACAAGTTCAAGTCAAGGGCTCCTCTCCTAATGCACGCAATAAATCAGAATGTCGGGTCACATAACTACTAGTGCATGACTCAGAAGGGGTACTCGGACGTTTTGATGGAGATCTGTTTATATCCACCATTAGGTGTGCATTGTTGTGGGGTTTTTATTCTGTCAAAAAATAAACAAAGTATGAACTATTAAAACTAATGAACAGCAGTGAACACATTTTGCTACATGTTACAGCAACAAACTTGAACATACTTATTGTGGTTTTATGTGAGATGCCAACACAAGGCAGTGCTTATTTGTGAAGCAGATTGAAAATGATATACGGGTTTCAATATTTTTCATAAATAAGCATTTGAAAAGATGGTGTGCGTCTGAAGAACCACTTTTCACTTCAATTATAGCTGCAAGTTGTAGCTGCAGTTACTGCTGCAATTTTGGCATCTAAAGACTGGATTTTTTTTTTCTTATTTTCTGCTAAGTGGCTCAGTCAAGTTGCATTGAAAGGATATGTATGTAAACATCAATTTGCAACTCTTGTTAGGTCCCCATTTAGATTTAGGCCTAATATTTGAGAAGATAATTCATTGTGGCTCTGGCGGTACGTGTTCCTTAAACTTAATTGTTTCTTCAGTTATATTTATTAAAAAACTTTTTCAGCCTGAACTGAAGAAATGATTTACAGTATACCTAGATTAGTTATGCACAGGTGAACTATATTAACTAACTGGATAACATGTCTCCAAGTGGATGAATTGTAATTCCCTTATAGGTATCCATGTAAGGGATTGAATATACTGGCACACCACACATTTCAGAATTTTATTTGTAAAAAAAACAAAAAAAAACATGTCTTTGCTTAAACTTTAAATTCTGCAGATAATTGTTTATTGAAAATAGATTGAAATTTGTGTCTGTAATGCGATGAAATTGGTTGCGGCATGGCTTATTTTGACATCCTGCTTCTGCTGTACACAAAACAGTGAATCCAATGTGTTACTTTGTTGGGTTTAATGCCTTCAGCGCAGAGAAATCAGATGGGGATGGTGAAGATAGGAAAATATTGACAAAAGTTTCTACAAGCTTTTTTTCCCCAAGTTATTTTGCTGAAATTAAATTGGCTGAGTGCAGCCAGGCTGATGTTTTTCAGGGATCTGTTTGGGCCTTGACAAGAGGCTTGCCAATAAATATAGTTAGTGTCTATTGAAAAAGGGCTTACAACCTGAAACTGAATGAATCTTAGATTTACAACGCCTTCAATCTGGATCAAAAATATCAGATTTATGCAAGAAAAAAAAAAACTCTAACTACCTCCATGTTAGTCTGAATCTAATGGGTGGATCAAGATGAAATCACTGAAAGAAGAATGTGTTATGGGGGTTTAACTTCAGCTGTACTTTCAGCACACAAATGTGGTCTTCATACCCTGCTGCCCCTCATCTTTTGGCCTCTCACAGCTCTATCACAGATTTATATTCATGAGATTTTGCAGCAAATGGTAACCCTGTAGTTACGGTCCCACCACTATCACTCTCTGCTAAATTAATATTAATGCATGCGAGCATTGGGTTCAGTTAAGTTTATGGGTAATCATATTCAGTTTATTCCTCATAGGACGCAAGTCACTGTGATTAAAAGCCATAACAGTCATGTTATGCCCAACAAGGTGTTTCTGGCCTCCAGCTATTTCCAACCTATGTGTGCACCTTAACAATGAAAAAAAAAAAAA
>NW_015115688.1:0-40187 GCF_001443285.1 Poecilia latipinna
CACAGCTGCAATCCAGCAGCACATTATTTCTAGTAACATCCATGGAAAAACAAGAAGACGACTTGTTTTCTGCTTTTATTCATGCAAATTCAATTTTTGATGTTAAAGCAACATCTTTGAACTGCTTAGAGTCAACATCTGCAGTAAATAGTAGCAAAAATACTCCCTCTGTGTGTCTTTAAGTTCTACATATAAGGATTTTTATTGCTTAACCAGGTGAGTTATTAAGAACAAATTCTCATTTACAATAACATCCTAGCGGTGAGGCAACATTTTACATGTTTACAGTAAACAACAAACGTTAGCAAAGCTGTTAAAATCATAAAACAGTAAAAACAATACCAAAACAAAGATATAGGACAACATTAAATACGAAATACTTAAAATATGAAATACTAAATACAGGATAAATACAGTGCAAAACTCCACCTCATCAAAAATCAACCAGCTGGTTGAATCTTTGGCAGAGTTTTGTGCCACTAAAGAACAATTATCCCCAACACATATCAAAACTGTAGTCGGCATGAATAAAGTGGGTCGGCATCAAACTTCTAGAACGATCCCAACCTCAACCCTATTGAAAATTTATGCGGTACGCTTAGAAGCAGAGTTCGTGCAAAGCGAACATCCACTCCAAACGAGCTCCACCATTTCTGAGAAAAGGCATTCAGACAGAATCATGCAGCCAGAATAATCCAGCATGCATGCATACCTTTTAAACTGCTTGATTTATGACTCTGCGTTGCAGAGTTGCTGCGTTACTTAAGGTTATTGTCTCGGCGCTTGACCCAGTTTCTTCAAAGCAGCTTCTGCTGTCAGCCTGATGTTTTGATGTTTCGCTCTATGAACTCAAAGCGAGCTCAAATCGTCACCCTGCCATCATTTTTGATAGAAAAAGCATGCTGCTTTGCAGGAACCCTTGTTGCTGCATGTAGTTAAATTGCATAGAAAATAACAGGCTAATAAATGCTGCTGAATTTCCCTTTTTGTCAATAACGAACTGACAGAGAAAGCATTAAAACCCCACACGGTTTAGTACGAGCATATTTATATTACAAAGGCGTATCGTATTTATATGTAGTGTAATTTGTTAATTGTGTAGTAAATACGAGTGGCCTCATGCAAGTGGAGGAGGTGGAAGGACTGGGAGGCGCTCTGTTCCTGAGGAGCAACATCGGCGTCCAGCGCTGCCCGTCCACGCTGTCCAATCACGCCCACGGCGTTGGTGAGCTCACCAGAAGACCGTTTTTTTTTTTGCAGGACATTTTGTCTTAAAAGCGGCACCTGACGTCCCGTTTCTGCTCTCTTGTGGCCAGACTCTGCAGTCGAGGGAGTCTCCAGCTCCTCCTCCACCAAAGACGTCGGCTCGGCCTCCCCGCTGACCGACAGGAAGAAGCACCGCAGAAAGAAGAGCATGAATCAGAAAGGAGACGCAGCCGCGGGACAAGCCGACGGTACAGGAAAGCGTCGAACGACGTTTTTGCGAGCATTATTCATACTCTAACGTCTCTTTACTCTCGCTGTTTTGTCAGGACTTGTAATTAAATACGCATTTTAAATTCTAAGAATTTTTGGCTTTCACTTTGTTGTTTGCTTTCTGCAGCTAAACGGAAAATGTGGAAGCTGAAAAGCTTTGGGAGCTCAAGAAACGTAAGCAAGACAGGTAATGATCGACTAGCCAGCAACATGTTTCTAAAAATATTTAATTTATCTGAATTCTGTTAACGAGTGACTAAATTACTCACCAGTGTTTAGTTGCTTCTCCTCATGTGAATGTTTGAGTATGAATATTTAACTACAATGTTCGGATAAAAGTGACTTGTTTATTCCTAACTTTGGAACATTATAAATACTGAACAGTGTTAGTGTTGGTGCACTACGAACATCAGCTGGCTCTCATTTTTTCATCTGCTATAACAGCTTCAGGGTAAAAATATCTCAGATTTTCTTCCCTAGTTGACTTTTATTTAGCTCAGTCTATCTTCTCGTCAACTCCAAACGTCTTCCTCGCTGAAAAAAAACCACAATCAGCACCACCGTGTTTCACTTTGGGGATAATATGTTACGGTTAAGGTTATTCGGTAACACTTTATTTGAAGGGGTGTGCATAAGACTGACATGACACTGTCATAAACATGACACAACACCCGTTAGGAACATAAACGAGTCTTTATGAATGTTTATGACTGTTGTCATGAAGTGTCATTCGATAAATAATGACACTTTTAATGCAAAGTTGCTCTAAAAGTTGCATTAAACGTCCATTAAAAATGCCAACTTTGCATGATTTTGTAAATTATGATAATTTAATGCAAAGTTGGCATTTTTAATGGACTTTCAATGCAACTTTTAGAGCAACTTTACATTAAATTGTCATTATTTACTGAATGACACTTCATGACAACAGTCATAAACATTCATAAAGACTCGTTTATGTTCCTAACGGGTGTTGTGTCATGTTTATGACAGTGTCATGTCAAGTCTTATGCACACCCCTTCAAATAAAGTGTTAGCTGTTATTCTTTTATCCTCCACACATAATGTTTTGCACGTAGCCAAAAAGTATCATTTCGGATAAACTCCATTATATGAACTCAAAAGTTGCCTGTGTCTGACTCAGAGGAGGACAACTTTGACTTCCTGGTTGTGTCGAGCACTGGTCAGACGTGGCACTTTGAGGCCCAGAGTGTGGAGGAGAGGGACTCCTGGGTCCAAGCCATCGAGAGCCAGATCCTGGCCAGCCTGCAGCTGTGTGAGAGCAGCAAGAACAAGGCAAGCAGCTCATATATGACATGAATATCACCGCACAGAGGGCTGATGAAACCTTTATTTGACATGTAGAGAAAACTATGGCAGAATACATGCGTGGTAGAGGACTGAGTGTGTGTTTAGGTAGTTTGACATGATAGGAAAGCATCTCTAAAGAACATATGAAATCAGTTGATCTTTATCTATTTCGTACTTTTTATTTCTAGAAGAATCTGTCAGTTTACAGCAGAAACCAAAGAGTCTCCCTCCACCTCCTGAACACCCACACACATTAAAGCAATCCACATACACTCACACACGTATAAATGGCTCTGGAAACCAAGGAAACACTCCCTTAACCACAGCTTTCTGTAATGAAGAATACTGAGACGTAATATGCCACAGGACAGAAGATAAATAGAAAGATAAGGAGTTATAGTAAAATTAATGAGGATCTCAAAGTAACAGAACAAAAAGCTTGGAAGGTAAATAACAGCAAATCATGATGACCTGAAGGAAGCTTATCAAACCAATATTTCAGACTGAGAACATGTAAAGCCATTAAAACTAGGAACAATCTCAAACCAAAGAGGCGTGCTGATTGTTACTTTCTCCTCACCGTTTGCTCTTTGTTTCCTGCAGGATCGCAAGAACAGCCAAAGTGAAGCCGTGGCACTGCAGGCCATCCGCAACGCAAAAGGGAACAACTTCTGCGTCGACTGTGACGCTCCAAGTTAGTAATAATCGCTCCTTTTCTGCTTTTCCCTTTAGAGACACTGTGCTGTTCTACTGTACAGATAATCATGAACCTCTTATTTATGTTTTGGGGACGAATAAATAATTTGTAAATGATTTATTTCTAGATACCAAAAGTTAACAGAAAGCTCCAAATGCTTATATTCTTTTACTTCAGTGGTGCCAACATTTAAGCGTGGGTTGGAAATGGACGTCACGACTGTGAACAGATGGGAACGCCTTTGGGTCACATCTCGGCCCTGTGTGAATTTCCTGTATAGATGTGATGAAGGGTATATTTTGAAAACTTTGTGACACAAAGTTTGAAATTATGATCCAAATGAGACTCAGTTGAGACTTACAGAACCTTCAGGTTCAACCCAGATGGGTCCCATTGTGACAACGTTAATCCACCCTGACTAAACCCCCGTATGGGTTCCCTAGATGTAGCAATAAGATATCATGTGCTTTATAATGTAACTATAATCTGTAACTATGAGGTTAACATTGGAAGCCAGAAAACAACCGAGCAAGTGAACGCATCACAAGTATTCAACACGTTTCTTTTTATTTTCTAAAATCCTTTTTCATGCTTTAAAATGACTTTTTTTCCCCCACTTTTTTGCTCTGTTCCTCTTGTTTCAAGGCCAGCAAATGAATCCTGCTGACATGATCTGACTTCAGTTCTTATTCAGTTCATTAAAATGACCCAATTTAACAAAAGAGAAGAAAAAAAACACATTATTTCTGATTATTAGCCAAATCGGTTGTGTTTGTTATGAAAGATGCGCTGAACTGATTAAAATCTAATTTATGCAGAAGGATGCAAAAGAAAAGAAAATGTAAGCAAAACTTCTCCGGTTTCTCTCCGTCTTTATAATTTACTCCCGTATGAAATATTCATGCGTCACTCAAATACTAGCGCTTCAAATCTTTACTTCAGCTGGTGTTTGACTCGCTGTTTGTGTCTCGTCCCTGCTGAAGATCCGACGTGGGCCAGCCTGAACCTGGGCGCTCTCATTTGCATCGAGTGCTCTGGGATCCACAGGAACTTGGGCACCCACTTGTCCCGGGTCCGCTCGCTGGCCCTCGACGACCTGCCCAGAGAGCTCACCCTGGTCCTCAGCGCCATCGGCAACCACATGGTCAACAGCATCTGGGAGGCGCGTACGATAGGGCACCGGAAGCCGGCGCCCGACGCTACACGGTAGATCAGCGACTGCTTGAATACTTGCAAAACATTTCTACCAACTAACCTCTTTCTCCTGTTTTTTCTTTTTCTTCTTCTCAGAGAAGAGCGGGAGTCGTGGATCCGAGCCAAGTATGAGCAGAA
The DNA here is from genome assembly GCF_001443285.1 of Poecilia latipinna. Classification (NCBI taxonomy): domain Eukaryota; kingdom Metazoa; phylum Chordata; class Actinopteri; order Cyprinodontiformes; family Poeciliidae; genus Poecilia; species Poecilia latipinna. The sequence goes on from NW_015115688.1 coordinate 4,817, forward strand.
ACTGTTTGTGGCGCCGTTGCCTCCTCCCACACCCAGCGAGGGCCCAGACATCAGCATGTCGGGCCGCCTTCTGTTGGCAGTGATGGAGCGCAATCTGCCCAAGCTGCTGCTTCTCTTGGCCCACTGCACTAAGGAGGACATCAACGCCCCGCCCTTCCTGTCGCTCCCCTCCAGGTCGCTGCTCGCGCTCCGCCTGCCTGGCTCTGCCCTGCATGCTGCTTGTCAGCAGGCTGATGTGGTGATGACGCAGCTTCTGGTCTGGGTGTGTTACACTTTCCCCTCTAGTCGTCCTGCTGTTATTTTGACAAGTCTGACTTAAAATACCGGCAATAGGTATTCATACGCCTATGGACCGCATTAAAAACATAAACGTGAAGTTTATTTATTTCTCTTTTATGATGAACACATATTTGTGAAGTGAAAGTAAACTGATATGTTTCTTTTTATGTTTATACAGATAAAGATCAGAAAGCATTCAATACCTTTTAGCTTTAGTTAAGCCTGAGAGTTTTTTTTAGGGTGTATCTCTACCTGATTTGCACATCTCGAGCCTGAAATTCATGCCCATTCTTTTATAAAATCTTGTAACAGATTCTCAGTTGGCTATAGGCCTCAAATTTACAGGGGACCTATTCTGCAAAAGTCGCATTTTGCACATTTTTTATGCTTCGACTTGGATCTCGACTGCTTCTAAAAACAATCCAAGTGTTTGAAAAACAATGCCCGGCCATTTCCTTGTAATAAGTTATTGTTTTTTGGTGTCTGGAGAATGAGTCATTTCAAAAACCTCCCGATTGTTAAGTCACAATCGACGGACTCTGTGATGTTACCTAGTAACCCAAGCAGAGAAATTACTTGCTGCATTCTTGTTGGTTGTGCAGGAAGCTCTACTTATTCTTTTCAAAGACGTACGGCTGTATAATTGTGCGTCTGTTTGCAGACATTTTCAGGAAAATATTGAGTTGGGGGCGTGGCCAGCTGCAGCTTATTTGGATTTAAAGCGACAAAAAGCCCTAAAACAGTTCGTTCTGAGAGGAGCTCAAAATAGGCAAAATCTCATTATCTAAGAATGATTTTGTGCAAAAACTATAATGACCATCTTTTGCAGAGCCCATATATCCAAACCTGTTCAACGAAGCATAATAGCTCATCCTTAACTAGACTGCTCACATAAATATTTGAATTAAAACTTTTAATTTTAGCTTTCTCTGTGAATTTTGGGGTCCTTGTTCTGCTGGAAGCCAAATCTCTCCAGCCTGAAGTTTGTTGCAGCTTCTGAGACGTTTTCTTAAAGTATATCTGGCTATTTTTCTCCATTTATCTTCCCATCAACTCTGCACAGATTCTCCATCCCCGCTACAGAAAAGCACTCCATAGCAAAGCAAAAAGAAAAAAAAAAGTTTTTATTGAGTTTTATTTAAAGTTGTAAGAATAAAGGGTGTAAACACAGATGCGCGCAGCATCCGACTTTCACATGTAAATATTTTTGACAACACATTTTCCCTTTACTTTGCAATTACTTTGTGTTGATCTGTCGCATAGAATCAGAGATTTCAGAGATGCCATTATTTCCGTAAGGTCGTGTTGGTCAGACGTAAGCCGTCCCACTTTAACCTACTGTCTCCGTTTGCGCCCTGCAGTACGGCTGCGACGTGCGGCATCGGGACGCTCAGGGTCAGACGGCGCTGGCTCTGGCTCAGGGCGCCGGCGGCCAGGAGTGCATCGACGTCCTGCTGCAGCATGGCTGCCCCAGCGAGCCGGCCCCCGCCCTCGGCGCCACGGTCGGCTTCGCGTCGGCCGTGACGTCCAGCTTCCCCGCCGCCATGACGCCGAGCCTGACGGTTGCCACGACGATCAGAATCACGCAGAAGAGCAGCGGCGGCGGCGGCGGCGGCAACCTGGGCTACAGCACGTCCAGAAGAGCCGTGTCGTAACTGCAGCGCGTTTCAAAGTGAGTGTGTGAATGTGTTGCCGCTTTGCCGTCATAGCGAGTCCTGTCCATCCGCACGGACATGCTGACAGATCCCGTCTCACCTGGAGTCAGGTGAGACGCTCGGAGGTGTGCGTGCGTGTGTGTGCGTGTGTGTGTGTGTTTCAGGGATGAAAACTGGAGAACACACTGTGCTGGACTGATTTATTTTGTTCTGTCTTTCTTTCTGTTTTTGGCCACATGTCTGTGCATTCAGATGTAAGTAGAATGTACCGACCTGTTTACCAGAGTCGCATCCTGACCACGCAGTCAGTACTCGACTTTGTTCTCCACTCGGCTATGAATGGAAACCCGCCTGCAGGCCTCAAACAGCTTCTCTGAGCAGCTGAAGCCCAGAAGTAAAAGAACTGCAATAAGTTTACTAATCTAAAGAGTGGGATGTATCGAGCTCGTAGCATAAAAGATTATGGCTATTATTAATTTTGACAGTGAATGTGAGTTTTAGATTCATCGGAGCTTGTCATTAAGTGCATAAATTATGTTACGTGTAAGTTGATGTGAAATATGTTAGTGGCTGGATAAAGGGGAATAAAACAGCTGTATAGAAATGTGTTGATAAAATACTACGAATTTAAAAGTGTTTAATTTCCAGTTTATTACTGTATGATTTGTACAGTTGTTTCTGTGTATAAAACATAAAGGGTTACTCATTGCTGTTCAGAGATTAACTGTACAGAGTTTTAGTTCAGCTTTAGTTTCCTGCTTAACTCAGATTTTTTTATGTTTTGTCTGTTACTGGTGTGTCTGATGTGAAACACTGTACATACCCCAGTAGCTCATTGTTCAAGTGAGTATTAAGATACATGCGCAGTGCTGTGAAAAGGTTTCCATCCTCTTATAGATTTGTTCTGTTATTTTCTTTTTTTGTCACACTTAAACGCTTCACATCATCAAACGAATTTCCTTTTCAGACTAACTGGATGTGAGTTTTTCCACATCGTTGTGGAGAAAGTTTGCCCTCTCTTGTGTGGCAGAATCATTTTTAGTTCAGCCACACTGGAGGTTTTCCAAGCAAATTATTTGGATTTAGGTCCAGACTTTGACTAGGGCACTCCAAAAGGAAAATTTTGAGTCATTCAGAGGAGAAGTTGCTAGTGAGCTGGGGATTGTTGTTCGGCTGCAAAATGTTTTTAACTTAAAGTGAAAGACTGATGGCCCGACGTTCTTCTTTTATGGTAGACAGAAACCTTCGTTTTTCCATCAACTACAGCAAATTATCCAGATCCTGAAGCAGAAAAGCAGCCCAAACCATCACACTACCACCACCACCACCACCACGTTTGCCTGTAGGTCTAATATTCTTTTTCTGAAATGTTGACAGTTTCACGCCAGCTGTAACCGGACCTTCAGACAGTTCCACCTTCGTCCCGCCAAATGTTTTCCCAAGATTCTTTGGGAACGTTTAGGATGTTTTTGACAAATATCATTTGTGTTGTTTTGGGATAGCGGTGAGTTTCTCTTTGTCCATTGTCCAGCCTCCTTTGCATCAGTTTTTATGTATTTCTTTGTTAGCTCCTGGATGAATCCTCGATGGCGTACCGTTGGTAGGTTACTGGGACGATTCATCGCCTTCCTGTTTTCTCCATTTGCAGAAATGGTCCACTGAAGTCCCAAGGCTTTGTGACACTTTACAGACTGATAGATGCTCGTGATGCGTTCCGTTTTGAAATCTTTTCACCTACTTCCTGTTGTCAGGCGGGCCATTTTGAACTGATTTGCGTTTTCCACGAGCTTCTGCAGCGAAGTGAGGCCGGTGAAGTTCAGCTCAGCTTCCCAAAGACTGCGGTTTGGGTACCTTTTCTTTCCCCTGGAGTGAAATAATAATTTGAAAACATTTTTTTTTTCTGTTTACTCATGTTATCTTTGCCTTTGTCTGTGGAAAATTTTAAGTGTGACTAAAAAGCAAAAACAGAAGAAATCTGTAAAGACGTAAATACTTTTTCCCATCACTTTACATAAGTAGGTTAAAATGACTTGATTTTTGACTGAATGTAGATAAACACTAATGCTGACGTGTTTTTTTTTTTTTTTAGAGGATCAAATTTTCAACTAATATTGTTCCTGATGTGACGACTAGAAATTAAAGGTATACTTTAAATATTAAGAGCTTACAAATGTACAAAACAAGGCCTTCAAGTGAAGTTTCTAAGTGGCTGAAAACAGACACAACAGAGGAAACAAATCTATATTATTATATAATTATCAACTCTGATGCAGTACTGGGAGTACTTTCGATGTGACCAAAAGCTGATCTTTTCTGTAATGTACACTGTTCTCTTTTCATGTTTTTTTTTTTTTTTTTTTTACCCATTTAATAAATCAGAAGCATTCATTATCGAAACGGTCGCTCTCTGACGTTTTCTGCCACTAAATAAACTGAACTCACACTTCAACGGTTGGGAGGACATTTGTATTACATGGACTCATTCCTTCATTAATTCATGTTCCACCAACGTTTGAACACGTCCTGGAGACGCACTGAGTCTCTGCTGGCCGCCGACCTACTTCTTTCTAGGTCGCAGCCATGTGTCCAAAGTATTCACACCCCTTCAACAAACCTCGGCGTATTTCGTCTGATGTAACACAAAACTAGCGCTTACGTGTGACATGGAAGGAAAAGGATGCGTCCGTCATCTGAGCCTGCTTATCCTGGAAGCTGCTGGTCCAGTGCAATCGAAAAGGATGCGCACCGGTCCCTGAACGTCAGTATTTTATAGAACTGCCTTTCAGTGTACTTGCAGCTGCAAGCCATGTTGTTTCGGGTCATTGTCTCCAGTCTCGAGTCTTTCTGCTGCGTTTTGCAGGTTTTTCTCCTTGGCATCAAATCTGATAAGCTTCCCTGCACCCCCACACCATGACGCTGCCACCACCATGTTTCTGTCAGGATTTTGTTTTTTGTTTTTATTTGCCATCTGCGTTTGCCTTAGATGTTCGTTCTTTGATTGCATCAGTTGGTTCTGTTTTACTCTTAGTTTAGTTAGATTATGTTTATTACTTATAATAGCTTTTGTCACAGCTAGATTTGGCTAGATTTTTTTTTTTGCTCTCCTCTGCCATTTCTCTCTCTGTTTCTCTCCTCACCTTGCACTTTGCTCTCCTCTCACACCTGCACCTTGTTTTCCAGTTAGCACTGGTCCATTGTCCCAGCATTTAAAACTGCCAGTATTTTACCACCTCTCCTTTGGTCACTCCTTGCTGGATCCTCCTGTTATATCCTGTTTAACCCCATTAACTAGTCTCTGTCTGTTCCTGCTCTGTGTGTCGTCCTGCTAGTTTGTAAGTTCGTGTTTTATTATGATTTTAAACAAATATTTAACTATGATTGATGAGCCTATAGTTTCCTCTGCAAGTTTAGTTAATATTCTGGAAAAGCACTCCAGTATTTAGACTCTAATAGCCAATCACCTTCAGCTTTTACGCCAACATGCATTAATGTTCATCATGATGCATGGTGTTTAACTCTTTAACCAACCTGTGTGCAGCCAGCATTACTTTCTCTTATACAGTAAATTTACTCAAGTTCTGCACACTTGAGTAAAGACGGCCAGGAATCTTGACTTTAAGCTTGATTTCTTAAAATTCAAGTGGAAATGCCTTTCTTTATATCTGATGGATAAATGAGACGGATGATGGAGGTGTGGGCATAAAACACCTCGTTTGTTCTGAGCTTCTTTTTGGTTATTTTGTGCACGAGCTCATTGAATCAAGATCTCTCAAGGTTGTTTGCCTCAAAGCACTCCCACATTCAAAAGGAACAAAGAAAATGTGCAAAGAAAAGTGAATCATCAACACTGAGGTCAGAACTGATGGGTTTATAACCAATTAAAAAGTGTGTCCTTGAAGAATGTCGGATCGCTGAACAATACCGAGCTGCTGAGGCTACAGAGTTTTAATTTTTCAGTGGTTTGAATCCATTTACGTGGGGGGAGAAAATTGGATGTGCGTAGGCTTTCAGAGCTTGTTGCTGCAGCTTTGGGACGTGTAGCTAAGGCAGAAATTGAAAAATTCAAGCCACTTGTTCTTAACCTTCATGTCCTTTCTGTGTTTTGAATTGTCCATGTGAAGCAGGAGCATCAGGATGTGTGCCAGGAGCTCTGGGATGCGAGAGGGCCTAAATAAAGACAAAAGAATGAATGCTTCATCACAGAGATTCAGTTTCAAAGGGACAACTAGAAATTTGAGTCACTTCTAGTGCATCTTAACATCATGTGGTCAAGTAATAAATGTAGTAACTAATTGTGTATAAATCTAAGCTAAAAAAACCCCCAATGTTTAGCAGTTGGGTTTGTGCATTAAAAGCCACTGGATGCAGATATTTCCTCCAACAGAAAAAATAAATTTTTTGACATGATACAAGTATCAGTGTGTTTTATTACGGTTTTTATATGAAGGTCCAGCATAAAGTGGAAGAATAATAACTCATGAATTTTACTTTTTTCTTCCTTTTCTTTTTTTTTTTTTTTATAAAGTTCTCTGATGTCCCTATTTAAAATCAAGAACAATGGCTTCCCTGTATTTGGTTAGAGCACAACCACTGATCAGTAGTAAAAAATCTGTTGGTAGGACTTAATATTTGTTTTATACAGCTTTATAGGAGAGTGATAAGAAAAATACCTCTGTTGAAATAAAGCCAGAAGACATAATAGATTTATGACCAAAACTGATTATTTTTCTTAATTCAAAATACTATGTACACCTGAAAGACAAACACTGAAAACATTCTCTGGTTTTCTTGGGTGATTTTATTAGTTATTTTTGTTTGTAAAACAATGTATCACAGACAGATTGCCGGATGTCCTTGCAGCAAAAGGTTGTGACGCAGAAAAGCTGAATACAAACACACAAACTACACTTTTCAGCTTTTATTTCTACACTTTATTTTTCTCTTTAAAATCATGTGTTGCTTGTGTTTTATTACATAAAATCCCAATAAAAGAAGCTCGAGTGTCTGGTTGTGACTTGGTGTTACAAACGTGGCAGCGCGCTGCCTGAACGCCGAGCCACGCTTTCATTATATTACTGAAAAGTGCAATAATGAAACGCCTGGCAAAATGTAGCCAACTGGCGAGGTGAAATGAATTAAGGACAGAAATAACACAGCCTGTTTTTCTCGCCTCATTTGCAATTTTAATTAGCTTTTAACAGGAAAAGCTGAAACATTTTAATTAGTTGTGTCGAAGAGGTCAGTCAGAACATTTTATCATGTTCATAATGGAGTCTTTTCATATCACAACCAATGCCGATATTCCCACAAAGTGGAGCTGAAAATGGAGAAACAAATGAATTTGTCACATCACTGAATTTGCCTCAATTTACGTTATTGTCAATGCTAATAAGAAGAGGAACACCTGCTCTATTAAAAACCCCTTTAATGGTAAGATGTAAAGAAAAAAAACAAAACACGAAGACTGTATGTGTCAGTTATCGGCCGAACTGTGACACATTTATTAACATTTTTATTCACTGAAGGTTTTCTAAAATAAAGTCTAAGGATGCAGATTTTTGCTCCCAAAGAGATTTACTTTGAGTTTCTTTTATTAAAACTCTTTCATATTTTCCTGAGATTCAAGATGTTAAAAATCTATAAACAAAATAGAGTCAGGAGCCTTTTCAGTGTAAAGCTGCAGGTGATAAGAGGGGATTAAAATGCAAGGCACAGCTGGGATAAATATGATAAAACCCAAGTTAACCATTTTTGTTGTCACTTACGTCTTGCCATACAATTTCATTCTGTATTTTCAAATGAAGAAAAAAACAAACATTTTCTTTTCATCGTTGGCTGACTTTTAGGCAAATAGGGTTAAAAAAAAGGCTATAAAATCAAGAGAACATTTTGTGTAAAGTGAAAAATGTCATAGGAAATGTCAAACTTCATAGTGGAGTAAAGTATGTATTTCTGTTTTTGTTTCAGACCCCGACGACCAACTGAGAATGCAAACATCACCGTTAAGTCGTTGGTAAAATGATGAAGGCTCAAAATTAGCACATGACATACTGTATTGCTACATCCATAATCTAAACCTGCTTGTTCAGATTTCATGTGACTGACCAACTCAAAGTAGTTCATAGTTGCATGAATGAAAAAGAAAGACGGCTCAAAAACAAACATTGAGCCATGTTTAATCAGAAACCTCTGAATAAATCCAATGGTTTCAGAAATAAACAGAATCTCATTGTACGTCATTTAATCTCAGAATAAATCCATTTCATTCAACAAAGGCCTCAGAGGTTTGTGGAACATTATCAACCAAAGCAGGGTCAGGTTTTAAATCCATATCTCAACTTCCGAACATCCCGCAGAACTCACAAAGGTTTAACCTGTAAACGCTGGACATTTAAAAAAAAAACTTCAAAAAAGGCACAAAATGTTTCTTCTTCTTCTTTTTTTTTTTTTTTTTTAAATCCAGCATCTCTCTCAGCTTGCAATGAGTGCAAACCAGAAATATCTCTGACATTTAACACAGAAAAGTAAGTCACAGGACTTTGTTAGGAGAGGTCACATGACCAACAGGTTTTACTCCCTGGATGCAACCAGAGAAAATAATTTTCCTCCCTCCCTGTGAGGGAGAGTGAAATGCTGGTCACGTCGACCTGTTTAAAACGACCCGTCTTCTCTGTCCAAAACACAGACATCTTGGTCTTCAAAGTCGTGTCGTTTCTGCTTTAGGTAAGTGCAAACTGCTGGATTCAGGAGTTTCCTCTCCAGCAGGTTGGATTTGCTTTGCCTTTTAATAAAAGTCCATTTAGGATAGCCAAATTGTTAATTGCCTCCGGCTGCCTTTGCCTGAAAGATTAAACCTCGTTGAAGAAGCTCAGCGTAAAATAAGCCTTCAGAGAGACTGTGCAGTCCATCATCTGAAAATAGGAAGAGTTTGGCACGTCTGAGGCCAGAACTATGCTCCAGATTGATATGAGCACATTTTTAAATAAGTTTAATAAACATAAATACTTCTGCATATTTATATATATTTTTTAATCTTTAAATATTTAGTGTTTCTTGTGGGTGTTGTGCAGCTATGCTTGGCATCAAAAGACGATCAATCCTTGAACTAGGCAAAGATCTTCGCGATGAACTCCTTGAAGCGTTTGGCGTACTGCTCGGGATGAACCGTTGTGATTTCAGCTCCCGCCTGCAAAGCACAAAGAGAAGCACGGCTGACTGAAAAACAAGGAAGCAGAGGATGAAAGCCACCCTTCACGCCGGAGACGTGTTGCGTCCCCACGCTAAGCAGTCGCTTTTAAGAGCAACGCTCTCTCACCCCGTGCTTGACAGCCCTGGCAGCGTGAGCGGCTTTCTTCTTGGCATCATACTGCGTCAGCACATCAATCAGACCCATGAAGTACACCTCCCTCCTGGGAGCACCTACGAGGGAACGGTTCACGGCGTCTGTTGAGTGACATTGATGCCAAAGTGCAGGGCGAGCGCTCGCCATTTGCAGCTCTGCGTGAGGTGACGCTCAGGTGCCACTCACCCACGGCGCTCTGAACGGCGTACACGTCCACGTAAGGGTCGAACTCCCCGGGACCCATGGGCTTGAGCGAGCTCATGTAGCCGGCGATTCCTTCAGGGGAAGTGGAGCATGGAGGAGCAGTCGGGTCGTTTTCGTCCTCCTCTTCCTCCTCACAGGACGACTCCACGTCGTCCTCCTCCTCTCTCTCAGCTCGCTCGGCGTCATGGATGCCCAGCAGCAGGCTGTAGTCCATGATCCTCATGCGCACGAGAAACTGAAACGGGGGGGAACTTCAGCGACAGAAACCTTTAAAAAGACAGCAAATCCCAGACACTAGGAGCATTACTTCCTCACCTCGATGTCTCTGCCGAGTTTGTTCATCACCTTCTCTTTCTCCTCATCGCTCACGTATATCTTCTGCATGCTATTCAAGAAGTCTGCGTCCTTGTATGTGGGCAGCTCTTTGACCTGAACAAACAGTGTCGTGCTCCACGTTTTGTTTGGCAAAGGTGACACAAGGTTTTTGTGCATTTGGTGTTCACAACAGCAGTGTACCAGTAGCTATGGCTAAAGTGGCACATTAAAAAAACAAACAGATTTTTCATATTTTCAACTGGCCATGGATAATCCTTCATCTGTCACTGACCAATTCTTGTTTTGAATGCATAAATCAAACAGTTCTGACTGCATTTCTTCAGTAAACGTACTGCAACCAACACATCAGCATATATTGCAATAGCCCAAACTCACACTTAAAATAATTTTTTTTTAAAAACAATACAACCTTAAATTGAATTTAGCATCTTTAACAATTCTGTAAGTTTAACGTAGCATTTATTTGTTAATTTATTCCTAATAGATCTATCAGGTTTCTTGCCATGATTTCCTTTTTCCCTGTGGCATGAAGGAAACAACGGGACACTTCGGTCTGTTTCTCTTCGTCACTCTTCAAAATGGGAACAACAAGAGAACATGGAATTAAAGATGTGTGTTCATAAGTCATAAGTCGAGAAATAGCTACGGTAGCCAGAGCGATAAACAAACGATGTCACACAAACCCAAATCGGGGGTCTCCATAGCAACCAAGAGGCGATGTTTACATGCTTGCCACATTCAGAAACATAAGAAGCTCAATTTCCTGTTGTGAATAAACTGAACCAAGTCAGATGTCAATAAGTTTCACCAGCAATTTAGTAGAAAACAATTATTTTGTAATGTCTTTTTATCACTATCACATCTGCTCAAATTAAAAGCTGGATTGCCATAAAGTTATTATTACAGTGAGAGACAAGTTTGTTTTAAGGGTTTTTTTTTTTACTCAGTATTACTAACATATACACTGCACATATAAAGACTGCACAGCTTTAGTCTGATCTCACCTTTTCTTTAAAACTTGCTTCTCGAGTCAGCGCGGAGCCCTGAACACGGAAAAATGGAAAAAAGAAATTAGCTGGAGTGTCTGTGGCTCATTTGAACTCAAATTGATATAAATTTGCACAGGCAGCTGATGCAGGTGAACACCTTTGAAAGCTTTTCACGGTGAAAACGTTCACTGTAATTTTTTTTTTTAATAAAAAGGTGGTTATTTACGGTAGGAAAGCTGTATTTAAAAAACTGTTTATACTCACAATTTTATGCTGTTTGGTTTTAAACGGAAAAGTTATCACAGTATTGGACTTATTGAATACAAAATGGTCAAAATGATTATGGTACTTTCTTATTGGCTAGTCGTTACATTACTGGAACAGAAATAAACTTTTCCTTGATTATAGTGCAGGTTTGCAGAGTGTGATTTATGCTGTCCTGGCCGACCTCTGAATCCTCCCTCACCTTCAGGTCGTACTTCCTGTGTACCGGCAGCCTGTGGCTGAACATGTTCCTCATCACTAACAGGTAGGTGTCCTCGCTCTCCACCGTCACTCTGTACATGGCGAGGAACTGAGGAAGCAGCGTGCTGCCATGGGAGGTGACAATATGCTGCAGGAGGACGGAGAGCAAAGGACACACATCACAGATACAGGAGGAAAGCTTTCGTCTCTGTCTCCATGTGCCTCTTTCCGTAACTGATGTGTTAAATTAATGCTGATGCTTTCAAAAAAAAAAAGAAAAAACAGTTTGGGAAGGAAAACAATCACTCGTCTCTTAGCTTTGATGTTAAGTCTTTGCCAAGGAAATGAGGGATATTGAAGGGTGAGATTCTCTTCTTCAAACAGAAACAGCTCAAAGTTAAAGACAACTACTATCTTAAATGTGATTTAAAATGTAAAATTATCTACATATTAGGAACGTCAGTGTCATGCAAAGGTCTTCGTACATTTCCACATTTTATCATTTTATAATTTGTAATTGTTCTGTGGGGGATTTACTAGCAAAAAAGTAGATGTTTAATGAATATAAAGAGATTAGAGTTTCAAACTTTTGCCTCATAAAAATCTGAGAAGTGTGGCATGCTTTTGTATTTATTCTGTTTTAATTAGCTTGGACTGTAATTTTAGAGTCATTGTCCTGCTGGAAGGGAAACCTCAAGTTTTCTTCCAGGTTTCTTATCCAGTTGGATTAGCTTCTCTTTCCCTGCTGAAGAAAGCATTCCCACATCATGATGCTGCCACCACCACCACCACCACTGTGTTTCACCACAGGGACGTTGAGTTCAAAGTGATGGGAATTGCTGCTTTTGTCCACTTGGCATTTTGCACGTATACCAGAGCGTCAAATCTGAGTTTTCTTTCTCGTGTTTCCAGAAAACCATCCAGTACAGCTGGATTTATACTGAGAGACTTGTGCATTTTACACAAGATAATAATTTAGTTATTAAATTAATTTTAACGTCAATTGATTCTACTGGATTTCATTTGCAGCAAAGGCAGCCTGTCGCATAAAATACGTACAAATTTTGCGATTTAACGAGACCAAAACATAAAAAAGTTCTAGGTTATCTTCCAGAACAAATGATGAAAAAGGTAAACAACTCATGCTTTTGCCAGTACCTGATGATACTCTGACAGGATGCTGTGCATTTCCTCGACCTCCTCACTGGAAATCTCTTTTACCACCAAAGTGCGGTCGTATGATGTGAGTCGCAGCCCCATGTACTTCCCCTCCTCGTCTCTCAGAGGAGAACTGCGGGTCAGAGAGACCTGAGGGAGAAAGAGGTCAGCCAGCAGGACGAACATCGTCATCGACACATCATTTCTCCTGAATTAGATTGCAAATTCAAAAAGCAATCCAAACAGAAAAACAGAACATTTTGCACAGACATCCTGTGTCACTGTTTCACACAGAGACGCCATTTTGTTTTTCTTGAGTAAACTTAACTGGCAGATTTTGCTCTGCTAGTACAAAATGTTGCCCATTGTCGTGCGCTAATCTAATGCTCCCTGTGTGCTCTGAAGGATAACTCGGTGAGCCACCTGGCACATGCAAATAAGGCACAGAGCCATGCAAATGGAGGACGTCCACAAAAAGCTGCCACAAAAGGAGGACGCTGAAAGACGTGCGAGGATCTGTTTCAGCATTGTTCAAATTACACGGTTTGTTCTTCATCCACGTATTTGTGCCCTGAGTAATGTTGGGTTCATACCTGGTAATCTTGGTCCTCGATGCCAAAGCGCTCTCGCAGGTTCCTGAACACCTGTGGGCAGTACTCTTTGAATTTAAACTGGCCCGGAAGATTCTCCCTGGGAATAAAAGCAGTTTGATCAAGCAGGACGGTGAGCCACTGTTCACCACAGTCTGTCAGAGTTTATCGATGGTGTCCACTTTCATTATTTTCAAGTTCTCGCTGTTTTCCTGTTTCCACACCAGGTCACATTAAAAAAAAAACACACACGCACACAGATTCACATCAGTAAATAAAGTTAAAGTAACAACCTTTCAGTCTGAGAAAACATTTGTTGTTCCTCACCCCACCTCTGTTATTGAAGTCTCTAAAAGAACTGCATTCCTGGACGGATTATGGGATTACCAAACAGTTACTCGGTTTTTGCTCAGTCGGTTTCCAAGCTGAACTTTAACAAAAGCAGATTGTGTTTTACTGTAAAAATCCACCATCTGAAAATGGAAAGAGTACAGCACACTCATCAAGATGAGGCTGTCCGCCTAAACTCACAGGCCAGACGAAGGGAGCGTTATGCTCCTCTGACAGCTCTGGAGGAGCTGCAGAGATCCATAACTCAGGTCAGGAAAAACCGTTCCACAAATCTGACCTTGACGGCAGAAAAGAAAATATTTCCAAGATGTTCCTCTGGTCAAATGAAACCAAATTTAACCTTTTGGCTCACAGGCAAGATAAAAACAAATAACGCTGCACATTACACTGAACACAACATGGTGGTGATCTTGCTGTGGGGTGCTTTGTTACGGTTTATAGCTGAGTATGATTAACGAAGACAGAAAGTCATAGAGGGAATGATGAAGGAGAAGCAACCAGGAGTAACGAGCAAGGAAAATATAAAGAACAAGAGAAACTGTGAGAAGGATCTGACAAAGGACTGAAGGGGAACTTGGAATACAGAGGAGGTGATCACTGAAGCAAGGATCAGGATATAACGTCACTACGGCAGTGGCACAGGAGGCAAGAGAAAATAAAATGGAAGTCAAAATGGCATTGTAAGAATTAAAGAAATATAAGCAGTAACAAAACAAAATGCAAAGATTAACTAGGACATTAGAACCAGAGCAAAAAAACTCAATCAAATCCTAAGTCCTTATGAGCGTGTGCATGTTCATCCAGGACACAGAGTTGGAGTTGCTCAACAACAACTCAACAAAAACAACTCGACAACTTTAAAGTTTGCCATAAGTCATGACAGAGGTGTGGAGGACGCTGCTCTGAGATTTAAAAATCTCATTTCGGACAACATGCAAGTGTGCAAGTGTACTGGAAAGCTAACACAGTGGCATGGTGGTGGAAGCATCATTCTGAGGGGACGCGCTTCTTGTTTCTTTTCTAAAGTCGCATAAGAACTGCTGGATGTCACTACAGTAAAAAATCCCAAGTCCTTTTGTTTTTTGTGAACTCACTCATTCTACCTCTGTTATTGACGTCTGGATTCCTGAACGGATTAAGGGATTATTGAAAGGCCACTCGGTTTTTACACAATAAGTTTGAAAAGTAATCTTTTAATGGTTACAGCTTTACAGCACAACTTTACAATGTTCGAACAAATCCCTCATTTAATAGTTTTGCCTCACGTTTTAAGGCTAAACCGTCCCTTTCTTTTTAACTCAGCTCCACAAATAAACCGTAGCATGTTTGTTTCACTATTATTGCTACACTTCAATTGTTAAAAGCTCTCACTGCAGTAGTATGAAACGTATACTTTTAATACTAGTTGGAAAGTCTTGTGTCTCTCTTAATGACAAACACAAAAAACATAAATGGATGTAAAATCTGTGCAGCCGTAGAGGAAGCAGGGCGAGAGTTCCCACAAAGAGAGCAGAGCACATTACTTGTTGAAGCAGTGGTTCATCACTTTGATCTTCGTGCTGGCTTTGAAGTCGTCCGGGAGCAGCATGACAGGTACAGGCACCTGGCCCAGGTCATTAATCTGCGCATGATCAATGGGCGAAATGTTAATGAGCGCCACATAAACCGATCGCCGTTCAACGCAAAGCTCGCTCGCTAGAATACCGAGTGATTGACTCCCCACACCAGGACGCTCAGCACCGGGTCGCTGGCTCGGAAGACTTTCACCTTCTGCTGCACGAAGTTCTTCTTCTTCGTCTTCCTTTTGGGCTTCAGAGGGCCCGGGGGGACGGAGGAGGAGGAGGAGGAGGCGGCAGTGGGGGAAGACATCGCGCTGTCTCAGGTTATCTGTGCCTCGGTCTGAGTGAGGAGGCTTTGCTGTTGCTCCTGTCGAGTCCTGTGTGTATGTAAAGCAGGCTGGAGTTAAAGTCCGCCTGTGGAGTCTCAGCAGCAGCAGCTGAGGCTTTTAGCTCAGTGGTTCTGTGCGGTCCAGTAACAGAGAGTGAAACAAGAGCGCAGCTCAGGGACGGTATATACTGCAATCAATGTAATTAAACATTAACTAGATTTATGTGGGTGTTGTATTTATCTCATGAATGTGCGCCTTGTAGTATTAGTATGGCAGTAACCTTAACAGACGACCGCAGTGAGGTAATTTAACCTGTTTATTTTACAGAGACATGGGCCTGAGCAGAGGCGCAGTGAGGAACAGGAAGCACCGGGGCCCACCCAGCCCCCAGTACTAGCACTCTACCGCCATTTGGAAGTCATTTAAAAATAAAGCACCTGAGGTTACCCTTTAAGAAATATTAAATGTAGATGTGCATTTAAGTTTTAAATTAATACATTTAAATTTACTAAATGACTAATTATTGACTTTTTTTAGTGACCAAAAAAAGTTTGATAGCAAACATCTCAAGAGTGGTTTCAGTTTTTATGAAACTGAAACTGAATATATTTATTTTTTAAATATATAAAATATTTATATAACTATATTTGGGTGACGGTGAGAGAGCCAATATTCAACAACTACTGCTACTACTACTACAGCTACTACAAATGTTAAATAATAATAACAGAGTTTGTGCTGCAGAACTGAGTAATGTGGCTCCATACTATAACCTCTGGTTGTGTTGACACTTTTTACATATTTTTAGCATTTTTCAACAGAGCCATGATAATGTTTAACTGGAATTACTGGGATTAACTGACTTCATCTTTGTCACCATCTTAACCTTAATCTTTCTGCTATGATGCTGACATTGAACTGTTTTAAATCTAATGAAGAACTAATCTGAGGGGTTTTTTTTCTCTTGTACTTCCTCTTATAATGCGTTACTCTTCTCAGCTTATCAATTGCTCTTTTTTTTAATCTGGTTTATGCAAATGATGAACCAGAGTAGGATGATATTATGCTCAGTCTAGATATTACTTATATGAATTGATACATGGTTTTGAATACATCAAATATACGTCAGATGAATTCTTTTGAATTGTGGTTCAAAACTCTATCATTAGATATTGATGTTTTAATATTTTTATTATCTTCTGAAAGGTATTCAGTACTTTCTTTTACTTAATCTCCTTCTCATCAGTACATGTTTATTTAAATCATCTCATAGCCTCAGATGTTATCAATAAGTGTTCTGGCTCTTCTTAGAAAGGACAGATAACACTTCCCCATATGTTAAAGTCCAATACAAGACGCTGACTCAAAAGATATGACTATCATTTGTAAAGAAATAAAATCGTCAATTTTATTGCAGCCAATTGTAAAGCTGCAAGAATTGCTTCAGGAAACACAAGAAGCCTAAAGCTGCATTTTCAGGCAGCTGGTTGACTTCTTGATCATGAGTCCATTTGTTTATACAGAAAAGAAAGAACTTTTTTTTTTTTTTTACAATATTTTACTTCGCAATACTTTACACAAAAAGCAGTTTGTCAAGGACATTATTGTAATACTGCCTAAAATCATCAGTCGTCATCACCAATATTAAACGTCACCGATGTTATAAATAAAAAAACATTCAGATTCCTAAGTTCCCTCAAAGGACTCCTAGTGTTCGCTTTTATATGTAACACTAACATAATGAACAATTTAACATAAATAGACGTATATACAGTAACATAAATACGGCGACATGTTTTATATGCAGCAGGTACTTTCAAAACAGAGTGGTTTCGAAGGAAAGCATACTGAAAATATGTAAATATCACAGAACCTGAACACAATCGTAAAAGAGTTTGTAATTTCCCATTGCTAGCTTGTGAATGTTATGTAACTGATTTCTTGAAGTTTGCTTAAAAAAGTGTTAAAGTCACTCGGTTCATAATTGACATGCTTTCATTCTGTATATAATTTTAGCTGGATTATTTTTAGCTGCAGTCCGATTTCCATTGAATGTGACAGAATCAAATCAGCACAATCCGAGTGTATTCAGCAGAGGGCGTCAGGAGACAAAGTTTGATCACTGCGCAGCTCCTCGGGGAGGAAGATCTGCTTTCATCTGGTAGAAATGAAACATATGAAACGGCGAGTTCAGGTTTTAGTCCGATGCTCCTTCATCTGTGTCGCCTTTCCTGCTCCTCAGCAATTCACGTTGCCCTGTCGTTTAGTCTTCGGCGGGACGGAGAGGCCGTTCTCGTCCACACACCAGCACTTCCCACGCTGCTTCCCCAGAGACGACCAGCACTGCACGCAAAAAGCAAATGAGCAGAAATCGGAGCTTAATCAAAAACGCCTTGTTTCTGTGGGACTTCGTTCAATCTTTAAAGCCTGATATTATTTCAAAATAATATATCTGGGAAATGGAGTTGAACCACAATGTCACTAATGTCAGAGGAATCACGTTTCACACTAGAAGATTTAAAGGCTTTAAAAAGAAGTGTATATATTGCAGCACCACATGGTTTTAGCTGCAGAGGCTATAAGCTGGAGTTCAGTCTGGGCTTCAGGTCGTGACCCTGAAACCTTTGCTGTATATCTTCCCTTCTTCTCTACCAATTTCTGCCTGATGACTGACAATAAAGAACACAAAATCTTATGAAAAGGAATATGTGTATGACTGCATACAAATCACTGACTTAAGACTTTTTATGCAAAGATAAGTCCATCTAAAATAAAAATGTAGAATTGGTTTGAGGCAGGTTGTACAGGAAGTGACTGTTTTTGAGCTACATAATAAGAAAGTGGGAGGAGGGCAAGTCGCTCATTTTTTTTCTTGCTCCACTTGTGACTCATAGACACAAAATTGCTCTTTCATCATAAATATATATATATATATATAAAACAAATTTAATTAATGGCATGATTGAGTTCAGTTCTTGCCATGGTAGGTGGTATGTGACATTCAGCGCTGGAATTGTAAGCAATATTAATTTTAATCAACTCTATTTCTTTAGTAAAGTTTTTTATTTTATTTTCACATAGTTCCCTTGCACATCCAGAAAAATGCAGATCTAAACGTGGCAACATTATGATTTAATCAAGATGCAGTGATAGCGTATTTAAAATGGGGCAAAGATTATTTTTATTTTGTTTAGCAGTCATGAAAACGACTGAAAGAAAAAAAAAGATAAGAATGGAACTTCACCTCAAAATATACAACATGGCTAAATGTTTAGCCATTAGCATCAATTTAGCCAAAACTATACAAAAAAAAAAAAAATCTCCAGGGACATCGGAGGGGTAGGAAAACACACAACTTCAGTTTTACTTTCTATTGCCATTAATCCACATTTTTCTGACTTTTCTCTTAACCGTCACAAAACATCCACCTGGCCAGATATTTTCTTTTCAGGTGAGTCAACCAAGTACAATAAGGCCTGTGTGGTCTGTCTAACACAAACTAAATATCATTAGTTTAAATACGTGGAATGAAACTTGAATTTTCTTACATGATTTTTCTTTATTTAGAGTCCTACCTGCTTCCTTTTGTAGAAACCACTTTTATCACAGTTGGGTATGTAGATATCATGACGGGACTTAAATAAATGGGCGTCAAGATCTTGGATGACTTTCATTAAAAGTTTGCGGCAGGGAGCCTGCAGGAAGAGACGGACATATGCAGTGTTAACAGTGTATGACACACAGTCTGCAGTTTGCTGAAACAGAGAGAGATCATTTTTACCTCACTGGGCTCCTCAGTTGGCGCCGATTCTAAGATCAGACAAACGGAAATACGACACACATTATTTACTTTGCTAAAGTTGCAAAAGGACATTTTTCAAGTAGCTGTTGCGCATCCTTTTGTTCCACGTTTAACGAAAAGCAGTCAGATTGATAAAATCCACATCTGTGGGAAAGTAATGAAAAGTTACAATGAGATTATTTTCTGACCATTCAATACAGAAATTGTATTCCTGCCTAAAATGCTCTCCAATCACTTCCAAAGTAAACTGGTAATTTGCCAACACCACTAAACCAAAGTTACTCATTCATCCACTCAGCCCTGCAGCAACTCTTTCTGAAACACCATCAGCTGATGGTGTGCACAGAGTTTCAGACTAATAAAACACTTTTTACCTCACAAAGCACATAACTCCCAGCAAAAAATAAAAAAATCCCTAACATTTGAAATGACGCTGAAGGAGAGCTGTATAGGGTCCAGTCGACAGATGAGTTAGAAACAGTCATTAATACAGCAGCTCTGTGTGCCTTACCTGCAGGGTAGACCTGCGTAGTCGGTGTGGTGCTGCTGACATTGCAGCAGACTCCTCTGCCCTCCAGCAGGGCACGCAGGGGTCTCGGCTCATCCTGTGGAGGCTCACAGCGCAGACCTGGGGCACAGCTCAGAGTGTAGACGCCGCACGGCTCCCCAGGAGCCAGAGAGGCCACATTCAAATCCACAGGCTTTCCTGTGCAGGTTGGACATCCTCTGGACGGTGTGGTCAGGATGCTTGACAGAGCAACCTCCCGGACGAGCAGCGCCAAGATGTTTACGCACAGCAGCTTCTTGATTTGAAGGCTTTCCATGAGTAATTTCATCCTAATAGAGGCTACCACTGCGTTTCTGTAAAGATGTTCTGTCCTCAGAGATGTTTAACTCCTCTGACTGCAGTCTCTCTGTCTCTAACAGCTGGGTATAATTTCCTCCTGCCAAGACAGTGATGATAAGGCAGACAGACACTACTGGCAGCACCTTTTAAGGAGCCTCCAGCAGCGAGTAAAGGTATATGGGAGGGTACGAGATGGAGAATGTTAGATTTTCCTCTCATTTTCACGCAGCTGAGCACACCCCCAGTTTGACACGACACACACACACACACACACACACACAAAGACTCACACACGTTCAACCAGTTTGTTGTCCGTCAGCATGGAGAACTGTAGTGTTTTCAACACTGGCAAAAATCACAGGTAATCACAGTGTTTAACGCTCCATTGCTCTGACTTTTCCCCATCTGGAGAGTCATTTACTTACGGAGACAATGCCTGAATGTGATAGACCAGTCCAGTGAGCACATAACCCAGTCTACCCAGTGACTGAATGAATATTTAGCATCAGTAATACTTTAGATCACCAGATCTCATACTTTTAAAAAGTATAGTAGCAGATCAAACATGACTTCTGTGAAATTAAAATGAAGCAAGAAGAAAAAAAACTTTTTAGGCACTAGCTTAATAATGTAGTTTAATTATTTAGATTTACATTTTAAGATTAAATTTGGAAAAATGTGCAGAAAGGTCCCCTTAAAGTCAGAATTTAAAGATCAAAATATAGAAGTCTCCTCTTAACCCTAAACGCCACAAATACAATATGGCTAAAATATTTGCAATAGTTACACAATTTTTAATTCTGGTGGTTTTTATTACATTAAATAATTTTCACAAATATGCACAAAAAAACCCTTTTTTGTGCATATTTTTCCTCTTCGTGTTTTAGTGTAAAAAAAATGCAGATACATGCATTGCTGTTAGCTTGTACTGTCAGTTGGTTAATTGATGGTTCTTGATGATCATTACTCCACTTTAGTACTGGAATATTTTGCAGTTCTGATGTCTCATTTGATCAGTGGATTCAGATCCAACAAGAAAATGGATGGTACGATATTTTTAAGTTTAAGTTAAAATAAGTAAGATTTAAGCTCTTGGTTGGCATTTAGCTCATTATTTCAATGAAAAATAAACTCATGCCACAGTTTCAATCCACAGATGACTTTTTTTTTTTAAGTTTTAAAGAACTTTAGCGAAAATATACATACAAAACTGACAGAGATCATTTGAACTGAAGCCAACAATTGATAAATCTTACTGGTTTTCTGACTTGGAAATTATTATGTTATTTCAAGATCCAAATTCCTACTTAACATCTAGGAAGAAGGCAGAAGCTCAAACTAGTCCACCTTTTGACTTTATTGAGGGCTAAGCTCCACATTAAACTGTTATTTGTTTCATATTTTCCTTTTAAACAGTTTAATACTAAAATTTACTCTGATTAATAGTAACCCAGGTTCCATTTATATTGGAGAACAAATGGCTTTAGATCTTGTAGTTGCAATAAACACATTTGTCAACCAGATTGCAAGTTCATTTATAAAAGCATTTATCATATTATAGTTACTACAGACATTAATTTTATAAAAAACAGCCATAGAAACAAGGTTAGAAATCCACAAGTTAAATTGCCTCATTTGATTTTTGACATATTACTTTCAAGAGAGTTGAACTATTTTATTCCGATACATTTCAGTGTACAGCCTGTGATGTATTTTCTTTAATAACAGTGTCCTGAATGATTTCAAAGCATTTCAAACTTGCTTGCAGTTTCTGAGGAAATGACTTGTCAAGGTGTGTCGTTAAATGCTCAGTGAGTAACATTAGCAGCTTAGGGCAAAAAAGTCCCAGGATGTAAATTCCGCACTCTATGAGTCACTGACCCACGGCAGTGGTCTCTGACACACAGTCTGTGACAACACTGATTTTGTAAATAAAAAGACAAAAGCCAGAAATAAAAAAATAGTCCTCTCACCACATATTATAAAGTATAAATTTAAAATAAAATAAGCACGTCCATAATCAAACAAGTAAAAAGCAAAACTAAATGAAATGGATCAAAATAAGTACATAAAATTTAAAAGAAAAATACATATACGTTTTTAGAAAATGGGTAAAATACGTTAAAAACTACTGCGCTTTGGCACTGCGCGGGTTAAAAATTCCTCACATTTGATTGGTTGAAGGGGCGGGACTTCCGGGAAACCAGGTTAGACATAAAGTGACAGACTTCACCTCCTGAAATTAAGAAGAAAAACCCGACGGACGGCGCGTTACAAGTTATAAAACAGTAAGAAACCAGCGTAAGATTAAGAGTCTTTGAATAGCATCGGCGTGACGTGGGGTAAACTGCTGTTTTCGTTTCATAATCAGCCCCACGGCGCGATAATGTTTTAACGCTGGAAACAGCTAGCCGGCCAACAGTCCTCCTGCGTGTACTTTACGAGGCTGCGTTTAGGGGCGGCTCGTAATTTCATGGTTTAGGACGTATTCATACACCACCATTAAAACTGAGCATCTCCGGTATTTATTTACTTTTTCAGAACACACGACCTGTTAAGTCCAGGTAATTAGTCGCTTTTAACTGGTATTAGACGTCAGTTTAGCCATAAAGGACTCATGGTTTCCAAGTCATTGTTCCTCTTTAAAGGAAACGCACAGAGTTCAGTTTTAGGTAAATGAGGGTGACGTAGCAGGCAGCATGATACTGCTGATTTATTTGTCGGTAGAAAGACAAACAAATCAATTCAGTTTACTCAGAAGATAGTAATTATTCTACCATTGGCAATGCAGTAAAGTATGTAGACAACGATACCCGGTGATGTTATGATATACGGTTCATTAAATAGTAATGAAAAAAAGATATATGATAATAACTTGTATTACGTTCTGGATACGTTTTATGTAGATTTACAAAACTGCGCCATAAACATTTTAATAAAAAGCTTTTTAGTTTACAGAAAAGCCAGGCACAGATTCACTGGATAATAATGTAAAAAAAAAAAAAAAATTAACTGGATGCTGAGCTTTAATAAACCATTCATAGAGGTATTTGTGTTTTTAGATTTTCAGAACTGAAGTCCTGAGTTTGGTTAGGAGACTCCCTTTTTGTAGAACGGTACATTTTTACAAGTGCTACTAAGCATCTAAAGACCTGAGGAAAAGGCCCGAGACCATCTCACGGTTAAAACTGTTTTGGTCTTATGTTTATGCCCATTGGCAGCTGAGTCTACGTCCAGGCCTGTACTTGTCTCTGGAATATGGGATTAAATGGAAAATCTCAAACTTCTCAAAGGGAAGGGTTTGGCCTAAGGATCAAATCCATAAACATGTTGTTGTTAAGCAACAGTGGTGATCATCTTGTGGTCAACATTGGGTGGGAAAGAGTGTTGTCTGGTTTTAGTTCAACGGAAAACTGTATTAAGTTAAACAAAACAATGATGCACATAAAATTACTTACCACTAAGACATCTCTGTTTAAACCCCACAACTTGATTCTTTTGTTTGATTTTTTTTTTCTTCCAATCTTCTACCTTTCATGTCTTTGTGTCTTTTCTTAGCTTTAATGTTTTAAATGCATCTGGTGTCGTTTTTTTTTTTGGTTGTTTTTTTCTGCCTCAGGCTGGGGATGATTTTCAGACATGGACGACATAAACCTTCATTATCGCTTTCTGAACTGGAGGAGACGAATTCGAGAAATTCGTGATGTGCGAGCAGTGCGTTACCGGGATCGGTGGAGGAATATGTTCAGAGATGGCGACATGCTCAGGTAATAGTGATGGGCAAGCTGAAAGTGAGAAAGCTGCATGCTCTCAGCTGAAGTAATAACTCTTGTCTTGATCCTGACGCGTCTGTAGGTATCATGGGGATTCGGACGAGGTCGGCTGTTTCGTGTCGGGCAGACCCTTGTCAAAAAAGAGGCGCTATTTTGAAGTAAGAGCTGATGGTTCCTTCTTATTGTATTGTTCTTTTCACACAGGAACTCCTGTTTTCTCTGGTTCTTGTTGTACAACAGGATGCATGTTTCTATTAATGGGAAAGCAGCAGCTTTAGTGTTACTCACCATGTGATACACAGTCATGGGGTACACCCTCATTCAGTTTTAGAGTTTTACTCAGCTATTGCATGGGGCAATTCATTGAGAGTTTACCAGATTCTTGCCTCAGGTGTACAAAGAAATGCAAGCTATGCCAGACTGTCATTATTTATCATAGACGAACCCAAAATTAGTCAATACCTTTTAGCAAGAATGAGTTGAAGTAGTTGCTGTAGACATGCCTATTAGTCTCTGACATCTTTATAGAGGAATTCTGACCCAGTATTTATTACAACATCTCTTCATGTTGTCTATGTACTACTCTCTTAAAGTCCTGCCGTCGCATTTTAGTCAGGGTGAGAGCTCTGCTTTATTAATTCATCGCAACAGCTTGATTTTCTCCTTTTCTGTTGTGGATTTACTGCTGTGTTTGGGTTCATTGTCTTGTTCCGTGATGCTCAGCTGCTGCACAGATTGACTCTAGAATAGTTTCCTATAAAGAAGTTCATGATGGACTCGATGACACCAAAGGGTGTGCTGGTACCGTAGCTGCAGAATGAGCCTGAATCATCAGCCCTGCACCGCAGTTCATGATAGCTGATGAGATGTTTGTGTCGATATGCTGTTTGGTTTTCTCAAAACAAGTCTTATAGGCAGAGTATTGTGTAGAATTGACTTTTTTTGAGCTTCATGTTACGATATGATGCCATTCCCTCATCTAAGTCAGACCTGGAGTTTTGCTTTGATTATGTCATTCATCTTTGAGAAATACCTTATTCTCCCTCTGTTCTTTGTTCTGGAGCTGATTGTGTAAAGAAAAATGAATCAACTCAGGAAGTTTTCTGGAGTCAGAGGCTTCTTCCAACCTGCTGCAATACTAACCACTGCAGGAGATCCTTCCTACTCTCAGCTATAAGTATTTAAAATAAAATGGATATTGCTACTTTATTTTGGGATTGAAATAGAATAGAATTGAATTAACTCAATATTAGTTGTAAATATGCATATATTTAAGCCAAATTATATAATTTTAACCCTGTGTAAGTTGGGTAAAATCCTCAGTAAACTCAAAATGTTGCCTCTATTCCAACACTCTTTAAAGATATGCATCATAAATCCACAGTGGAAAAAGAACGGTTCAGCTGCATCATTAAAAGCACCAAAATGACGACATTGATATTTGTGGTGAATGTGGGAAATCTTCTGAGCAGAACCGTATTTTCTGCTGCATAGGAAACATTCAAAATAAATGTGTAAAACCACTCAACACTTCTTCTTTACAAGTAGAAACGTAGCAGGCTCATTACTCAGATAGCTGTAGTTATTTGGTAATTTAAACCGTTGTCAGAGGAACTGCTTGTATGTCTGTAAATCCACATTGCGTAACGTTTTGTGGTGTTGAATTTGCACTAAAAGACCCTGAACTATGCCTGCTTGCTCTGAAGAATGCCAAACTTTAATTATGATATCAATCGGCTCAAATCCTAACATTTAACCAATATCCAGAAGATCCCAACTAATCTGTGTCTAACAAATTATTTAAAATTCAGACTTTGCAGTTGCATAAAGATAAGCTTGAGCTGTAATTTTTGACCTTTGGGCACTTATGACTCAGTTATCTTTAACCATCACTGTGGTTTCTGAGCGTTTGCTCATTTCTTTGTGATCTAGATACTGTACATGACAAGCAAATAAGGACAGTGAGTGTTTCTGAGTTCGCCATGCTCTAACTTGCCTTACAGTTACATCCTGGCTGGTTTAATGTGCGGTGACGTTCTCAGCCCCGAAACTTACTGGCGGCTCATTCTTCTGACTCAGCTGTTCTCAGGAAGAGAAAGAAAACCGTAGATATGTGGCAGTAAGTGAAAAGTTTACCGATTGGAGATCTGATTGGAGATGTGGGGGGTCTCTCTGCGGGTTACAGGGAAACGCAGGCTTATTACTTTTTACACCCATTGAACCAGTGGTGAAATGAGGTCATGGGAAACAATTTGAAAGTTTCCTCTTCCTCGTCTCCGTGGATTGCGCTATAAATGTGCCCCATCGGGCGCCCTGAGGCTGATGTCATGTGGTCACTATGTAGTTATTACAACAGTTGTGAATGGTTGACTTAGAAATGTAATCAAGCAAAATCAGAACGAACTCATTGCAAAATAAAATCTAATCGACTTTGTCATGAAAAACTAGAGGCGGTAAATCTCTTCTCAGCTTCTCGTTTTCTAACATTCCCGTGTTTGTCCCAACATACCAGACATAAACGTGCATTCCCACCCAGAGGGCTTCTTCTTTGGCTCTTGGCATGTGTTTATCTTGCAATAATGGAGTCCTTGTTCTTTCCAGGTGACTGTCAATGATACAGGAGTGAGGGGGATGATCGCTGTCGGTTTGGTGCCTCAGTCCCACAAGCTGGATCATCAGCCTGGCTGGCTCCCAAACTCTGTAGCTTTTCATGCTGATGATGGCAAGTAGGTCATGATGATTTGTTTTAATCTTTACAGTGTATTGTAAGGTTGCAGATTCGTTCATCTCTGGCTCAGTTCAAGCCTTGCTAACTCTTCCACATTTTGTGAAACTACAGTTAGAAGTGTCTTTGTATTTTGTTGGGATTTTATGTGACTGACTAATGTTGTTTCTTTTGGTTTTTTTACATAAGAATCTCAAGTGTGGTGTGATTTGTGATTTTGAAGTGCTACTTATTCATTCCTTACTTTAACATTTCTGCTAGCATTACCTCTGTAATTTGAGCTCAGTATAAATCCAGCCAGTCTGGGAAGTAGCATACAGTATGCTGTAAATTATATATAGTATAATATTCCAAGATCTGAACATCATTTGGAGCTTTGTTTGAAACATTTAAGATGGAAAGAGTATGGCCCAACTGCAAACTTACCAAAACAATCCCCTCTTCTTTTCCTCCTCAGTCATTCATTAGTTCATGCTTTTTTATGATAAATCCAAATAAAAATACATTACAATTTGCTTTTTTAATGTAACAAGTTGAAGAGATATTAATTCTGTTTCAAATCGCTGCATGTTATTTCAGCACTTCTTAGGTTTTTTTTGCTCAGTTCTCTTCAAAGTGTCTTGGAATTAGATGATGGTAGGTAACCCGTCAGAGTCTCTTCCCTTCAGGCTCTATAATGGCAGCACCGTTGGACAGCAGTTCGGTGCCAAATGCTGCAGAGGTGACAAAATCGGTTGTGGAATATCGTTCGACTCCGATGACGGACAGATAACAGTGTTTTTTACCAAGAATGGCGAAGAAGTAAGTGTCCTGTTTTTCACATACAAACCCCTACCGGGCGCGCGTCTAAACATTTTCCGGCTCTCCAAACGTTCGCTCAGATCGGCAGTGTTGAGATCCCAGCGTCTCCTGAAGATCTCTACCCTGCAGTGGGGATGCACTCGCTGGGGGAGGAAGTGGTTTTGGACCTGAATGCTGACTGGAGGGCGGAGGAGGATGATGGACAGATGATAGTTGATAGTCATGAGGAGGACTGGAGCCGTCTCCATGACGTCAAAGTGACGGGCACGGTAAGTCAGTCGGAGGGTTTGTCAGTCCTGAGGAAAATGTGCAAAGATTTCTTTGCGTGAGTCACTTCACTTCAGTCACTTCACTTCATAGCAGCTGAAAGTTGGACGTTTAAAAACTGAGGTGGAATCAGGCGAAGATGAGCTGCAAAGGCCTCCTCTTCAGGTTTCTATGTGTGAAAATTAGCATTTAGATGGGGCTGGGATTCTTCTTCATTCTGTCCATGAGGGTTTTTAGTGAGTACTGAAGGCACCTTTACTAAAAAGAAAGAAGTAATATGATAAATTGTCTGAATAAATAATGTAAGTGCTGTGTTAAATGGGTGAAGTTAATTAAATATGCCCGTTCTCTAGCTTTAGCAAAGAAAACCTCACACCTAGAAACACTTACCAAGTCTCCCTCTGAATATTTTGGCAGGTTTCGTCCCCCCCGCCCCCCCAAAAAAACCCAAACTACTTAAAAAATGTATCAAAAAACAAAACGGAACGTTCTGTGCCTTGCAAAAGTAGCTATTATTCCTGAACTTTTCCACATTTTGTCACATTGCTTCTGCAACCGTCTATGTATTAGGATTTAATCCGTTAGACCAACACAAGGTAGCGTTTTTACGAAGTGAAAGGAAAATTGTGCAAAGTTTCATTTTTAGTTTTCACAAATAAAAATTTGAAAACTGTGATCTACATTCTATTAAGTCATTTAGCTTAGCTCATGAGCAGCTCAAGCTCAGTCAGATTTGATGGAGGGACTGTCTGTGAACGGCAGCTTTCATGACTTACTGCAGATTCTGTCAGATTTAGGTCTAGACTTTGACCAGGTTGTTCTAATACATCAATATGCTGGAATCTAAACCACCCCATTGATTTATGTTCAGGGTTGTTGTCTCCCTGGCTCTGCTCCAGTCTTAAGTCGTTTGCTTTTAATGACAGGTTTTCTCCCAGGATTTTCCTGTATTCAGCACTACCCACCTTCCCAGAAGAGAATGAGTCTCTACCAAATGATAGAACCTGCACCATGTTTCACTATGAAACTCTTTAGGGTGATGGATTTCCTCCGTGAAGACTGTTTGTATTTTGGCCAGAAAGTTGAGTTTTGGTCTCGTCTAATCACAGCACCTTCTTCCACAGGTTTGCTCTGCCTCCTACACGGCTTGTGTTGAATTTAAAACACTGACTTCTTGAAAGTTTTATTTGTACTATGGCTTTTTTTCCCTTAATTTTTCCATAAAACCCAGATTTGTGGAGTGCATAACTAGTAGGTGTCCTTTCACCTGAGGTGTTTATTTCCGCAGCTTCCTCAGGGTTACCAGGATCTTTTAGCTGCTTCTCAGAATATCGTCGTCCTTGTTGAGTTTTGCAACCTAAATGTGATTCAAACTTGTCCTCAAGGAGACTGAAGGATCTGCTGTGTTTGGTTTTCGTGAAGCTGTATCAGTTTAGATAATTAGCCATGTTTGTGTTGGTCTGTCAAATAAAATACCTATAAAGTCAAATTATATGAATATTATTGTCAGTCACTGTAGCTCATAGAAGAAAGAGAGGCAGAGATGCAACATATGAAACGAAAAGTTGCTCAGACGTACTTCTGCTCATCCTGAGTCATCTTGTCTGCATTTGCTCTGTGCAGCATCAGCCTTGTGCCATCTAGATGCTGCAGCACTCTGTTTATTCTGAGTTTGCAGATCGTTTAGAAAGCAAATGAGCCTCTACGTCAGCTGAATGTCCCTGATCCGATGAACTGAGCAGTCTATACACCTTGACTAAACGGATCATATCAGTGTTGCAGAGTTGCTTAAGCTTCAGGGAGTAAGGCTTCCCCTGCATATAGTTGTGAAAGCTGTTAGATGTACTGTGAGCTTTAGATTTCAATAGTTATTATCTACAGAAAGTGTATCTGTTCCCGTTCTTCCACTAAACCTTTCTCCTTTGAATGGGAGCACACCATAGGTGTCTAATGTGGTTAAATCACAGATTAGACCAAGAAGTGCGAATCATGCAGCCATGATTACTGGACAGTCACTTTCATAACGTGTGTAGATACTAAATTAATGTGAATGTTTATAAGGCTACAATCTGGTGTGGTTAAGATTTATTGAGATATAAAAAAAATCTACACAAATGATTTATGTATCTGACCTGGTGACCCACACCGAGTGTGTTTAAAGTAATCTAGATTACTGTTCATTTTTCACTTTGTCTGACGTTTAGAAGAGCAATGGAGGAAAAATATTAATTCTGGAAGTTGAGAACTCCAGTATTTGATATAATACCACTCATCCTTTGTATCACTGGCTTTATTGTGTGATCTCTCATTTTCCAGCGTCTTGTTGCTGCTCTGCAGTTCAGAGCGGAGAAGGGACAAAAGCAGTGGGAACTGGGCTTCTCCGTAACGACTGCTGACTGCCTGGGAATAGCACAGCGAAGCTGGATTCAGTGGTTTTATAGGAAAACTGTCGTTAGGAGAGAGCAAATGGGTGAAGGGGTGCGAGCGCCTTGTACACGAGGGTAATTGACAGCGCTAAAACCCTCCTCTTTGCTCTGGTTGTTTCTGATGCGCTACTATATTTGTGCAGACAGTACTGGGAGAAGGAAGTTTTTTTTTTCTCACAGATTATCTCATATTGTATTGTCAGGACAGTGATAGTTCAAACAAATATGCAAAAAGAGATATTTTTACAAAAGTTACCTTTAATGTAATGAAATAAAAATGGTTCTAGTTAACCGGCTAAAACAATTTTTAATTTCTTTTTCTGAAGCTTGAATAGAACAACTTTTAACTGTAAAACTTAACTTGAAGGCTCTTATTTGACCGTGCTGCAGGCCTCATGCTGGGAGTTTTGTCATTCACTGTACAAACTGTCATGCATAAACAGTCTACTGAACAAACTCTGCTTGCTCAGCATGATGAATAAACCATCGACGTTGTTTTATCTCGGAGCCAGAGTGGCGTGTCTTTAGTTCAGCTGCAACAGAAAGTGATGGTTTGGCTGTGAACTGCGCCGACACGCTGTGCATCTCCGAATCTCCTGGGATTTTTAGCCCGGCTTGTCCCGACACATTCAGCAGCTCTCGATGTTGAGTCTAGAAGTGACAACCCGACAGATTAAAGCAGCAGACGTGAGCTTTACTGTTAGCAGGTGGTGCAACCCAAGCTCCCTCCATTGATGACCCAAACGCGCTCACATGTGTCAGGAAACGTTAACACTTATTTTCCACCGCGACATTAACGGTGCTCCACATCGGAGAGGTGTTTAAAACTATTTGGCAATAGTTTATGAGGTGATCTTAGGTTTTTCTTCATTATGTTCTACTTAGATGGCTTAAAATAATCTTTTATCTCCCATTTTCACAAATAAAATCTGCCATCATGCTGGTGCAGAAAACTGCAGGTTTACACAAGCAGGAGATTATAAACTCCTGCTTTTCTTTTACATTACAAACTTGAGGTGCCATACCTTCAGCCAATGCAGTCATTAAATTACCTTTTAAAGCTTTACAGTCTCTTTATGATGTGTATGATTTACAGAGGAAATGAAAGATGGCTTTAGCTCCAGCTGGTCAGAAATGGACATAAACTACATCGTTGGCGTGACACTAAGATTAATTTGGGTTTATTATTAAGGCTTTATTGAAATCGTTCTCTTTTTCAGAGTGGAAATAAAAGTTAAATGAATTTCAGAAAAAGAGTGCATTTTAAATTCACAGTTGACTTCTAATATAATTTCACAGGTTGAATATTCCCAGCCTTTCATTTCAGTAAACTAGTTTTCATCCTCTGCAGTTTATATTTTCTCTTAACTTTAAACCCCCACAAGTTAAAAAAAAAAAACAATATTTAAACCAACTCGGGCTGCATTTTACAGGGTTTTAAGGAGTTTACATTCAGATACATTAAATCCTGCAATGATTGTCGAAATGTTTAATTAAAAGAATCACTGATTTTTGCTATCAATGTCTCC
Source organism: Poecilia latipinna (assembly GCF_001443285.1). Classification (NCBI taxonomy): domain Eukaryota; kingdom Metazoa; phylum Chordata; class Actinopteri; order Cyprinodontiformes; family Poeciliidae; genus Poecilia; species Poecilia latipinna. The sequence continues at coordinate 36,244 of NW_015115688.1, forward strand.
ATTGAGAGGGAGAAAGAAAGAGACACTCTGATCAACATAATTTGACTGCTACATTTTTTTTTTTGTCGAATACAGGTGTAAGTGTTCGCAGCTGCCCAGAGTTGTTGATTAATACCTAATGTTTAATAACAGAGCTGCAGCTGGAGCATGTGTGTGTAGTTATCCTTACTACGAGACAGGTCTATGTATTTTAATAACCATAGAAATTATTTTAAATCGGCTCCAGATCTAAGCAGCTATGAAACTGTCATAGATTATGTCTTTGCCGACTGATCCCAATCAAAGCCCTGCTTTTTCTCAGAGTTGGGAGTTGAGCTCAGTAGACTTTGGTTAAAATCAACTTTACTTGTACATTTTTCACGCATTTTTCATAGAGATTAATGGTGGGATTTCACAGTTTTCCTCACGTTGTGGACTCTCCTGTTGCAGGGGGCAGAGATCCCCAGATCACAACAGCACTCCTACATGAGGAGAAGCAATTCAGAGTCAGGGGATCTGATCAATATAAATGGCCTGGTATCATGTAAATGCACACAAAAAATGGCCTAGTTAGATTAAAAAGGTTTTTGGAAAATTAATTTATGGATAAAGAAGCAGTCAGAATCCTATTGGCGAGGCACACTTACTGGTCCCACTGCTAACCAAATTCCTCATCTCTAATTTCACAGATGATTGATTCTTTGGCAAAACTAGGTGTCCCAACAGCACAATGATCCTAAACACAAACTTCTGGAGCGGCTTTAACAAATCCCCAACCTCAAACTGGCCAATCACATAATTAGGTTTTAAAAGCTAAGAAAACGACTGCTGTGTACGGTGGTGGTAGCATCATGTTGTGTGTCCGGTTTGCCGCTTCCAAAACCGTAGCATCACACCAGGTGGGGATTTCAAACCAATCAAAACCGATTTCCATACAGATAAACAGTTTAACACTGAAGGGTTAGTTTGGACTTACTGCGACATTATCGTCTATAATTGCTCTCCTATCTGGAGAATTGAGTTCATTTTCACAGGCTGATGGAAGCTGACTAACTGGACTTATGTACACTGAATCAATCTGCCTCACCAGGTAAATGTGACTCCGCCTGAATATTTATCAAACAGGTATAAAACCTATTTGCTGCTGCTGCACAACTGAGGCAGAAACCCAATAGATCTGGCAGGTTGACGCAGCCGGATGACTCGAACCATGAAGCTTAGAAACACGGAGGCAGCTCAGCTGGAAGAGCTCCAGATGTGCCTAAGTGTTTACATCTGAATAAAACGCAGAGCTTTATCCAGCTGATGTGAATGCTTTCATTTTGATGGCTAAGGTCAGCTAAAGCAGGAAGTGTATGTCTGACTGGCTGCTAGCTTTCACTTCTCTTGAGAGTTTATTTTATTTCCAACAAGTTCAGGAGAAGATGACATCTTTCTGCTGCATATAAGGGAACTATTTCGCTTAAATTCAGAGGAAAAGGAAGCAGAGCATCTATTTCTAGCAGTAAAAGTCAGTTGCTTTGGACAGAAGACTGAAACTGTTTCTCTAAAATTACTTAAAGGAGCTGTGTTGTGTAAAATTGACTTTTCTTTGCTTTAAGTTTTATTCTCATTAAAAATATACCTGGAGTGTTGTCTTGAGTCTTTCATGCATGTTTGAGAAACCCTTTAATCTCCATGGCAACCATTCAGCTGTGCAGAAAGCCTGGGTGGACATAGCTCCACCTTCTAGGCGGAGCTTCTCCTCGGAGCTGCAGTTTACAAGTTTTAAAGACCTGCGTTAAAAAGCAGTCCTCTCTCTGACTCCCCCACTCTGCTCCTTCAGACTAGCCAGCAGAAATTAGCAAACACCTGGTGGAAACGAGCTTCTGCTGAGTTCATTATATGAGCTACTTCTCAGTGTAATGCTGGTAAAAATGTTGTTAAAGGGTTAATGGAGGAGTGATGTTGTAATGACTTCCTGAAGGAGGCGTTTCAGAAAGAGCAGGAGTTTTAAAGAGACAAAGACCTAATTTCTTAAAATTACCAAGTCACATTTCTTTAAAGTTATATTTGACATATAAAGCATTTTTAATAACAACTGAAGGTAGCACACTTGTTTGTTTGTGCTATAAAATGACGCTGTCCCTGGAGAATACCCAACACTGCCCTTTAAAAGGCAAATTTCTCTCTCAAAATTAAAATACAAATCATATTGATCTCTGTGCAACATTTTAAAATCATTGATTTGATGTCAGCCAGTGATGTCGGGGCCATTTTTCTTCTCACACCCACAGCTGTTGGAGTACATGGGGAAAGGGAAGGGCATCATGGACGTGGGCCTGGCTCAGGCTCGGCGACCTCTCAACCCTCGCTTCCACTACTACGAGCTGGAGATCACAGACGCTGGAGAGAAGTGTTACATCGCCCTGGGTCTGGCACGCAGGGTGAGCGCCGCTGCCTTACATCAATCCAGAGATTAATTCGCTGCACGCGCTCCGTGTTTTATTAAACGCTCCTCTTCCCTCCTCAAACACCTCGCCATCCGTCTCCCTCGTATGTACTTTTGCTCTCAGTGTTTCCAGTGCGAGTGATGGATGGCCGTTAGAGGAAAAGCTAACAACTGAATAAATATTGTCTCATTTCGCCTCCATGTCCGGTTTTCCATCAAAAGTTGTTTCTTCCATTTACACGCTGATCCACTATGGAGGGATTACAGTTCAAAATGGCATAGAGATATGATCAGATTATTTTTTTTCTAGAAATATTCCTTCCTTCTGTAGATGGGAATGAATTATGGTATGTAAAGTCTTACTTAATTCTTCCCCTCATAAAAATTTAATAAGCGATATATATTTTGGAAATAAGCCTCGTTGAATGTTTGCCGTCATTCGCCTCAAGTGAAGTCATCACGAACACTGAGCACATCCTGTTTTAATATAAATAAAACGCTGCAGTAATTGCTGAGGGGGCACTTATCATGTCGTTTGTGTGTGTGTATACGAAGGATATGGAATGCGATGTCGTTGCAAGCTTTCGCTTGCTGCTCTCGACTGTTTGCCTCTAATTGATTGAGCATCAGTCATCGGAGTCGCAGCGCTGCTTTGCCAGCTGCGATAGCACCCACAGCCCAGGAGATGATGAATTATTGCTGCTGACGCTAAGATTGCCCCGTCTGCGCTGCTCTGACTTACTCTGTGTGGGCTTGTTATACCCTCAAGTCAGACGGGGCAGAGAATAGCGCTCTGTCATTTGGTTGATTATTTTCCTGGAATTGTTTTTCTTGCCGTGTCTGTGGTTAGTTGAGGAATTATAAATCCATCAGAGGGTCATTCCTCACATCTTCTCTTGTAAGGGCATCAGGCTGCTGATGGGAAGCATTACCTCCTGCTGCAAAAATCAAAACATCTTCTTCACTATCGTCGTAACCCGAGCTTGGCGAGCTTATTAGTCGCTCGGAGGTTAAGTACGCTGGATAAATGAGCGATTGTTTATTGTGGATTCCTTTTCTGTTTTCTTCCGTAAGGGCAAAGTGTCAATGGGTCTGTTGTGTTTGTGTTGGCTTACTTTATGTTTCTTTCCTTCCAGCACTCTCAATTTGCTCTGTTCCCAATTCATGCCCTCCATTTTTTTTTTTTACCAAGCCATTATTCCCGCTTCTGTTGTCACATTCTTTTAACTTCTACCTGTAAACAAGCCATTTCATGTACGTATTCGTGGCAGGGAAGACATTACAGATTCCTTTGGCTCAAATAAATGTCTTCAGCTCATCAAAACAAAATTTACGTGTATATTGAAGTTCCTGCACAAAGAGCTTATTTTTCTTCCTAAGGATTTGACATTGCCTCATCCTCCACTGATTTTGGTTCTGTTTCACAATTTGAACTGGTGTCTGACCTCTGATAAAACCATCCGGATTGTCTTTCCTCGTTCTGTCTTTTGTTGTGGTTCTTCCTGCTACCAGATTTAACCAATAAAAATTCAAT
>NW_015115688.1:43516-61028 GCF_001443285.1 Poecilia latipinna
GAGGCTACATCTGATGGAAGATGATACAGTTTTTCTAATTGAGCACAAGATTCAAGGTTTAAGAGCTTAGCTTGGTTCATTGAGACCAATGTTTTCTACGGATTTATTTCTAATTAGGTAATTTGTCTTTTGGTTTGCAGGACTATCCAAAGGACAAACATCCAGGTTGGAACAAAGGCTCCATCGCTTACCACGCAGGTGAATCATCTCTGATCTGTCTGTTCATGTCCTATAGATTCAAGACTTAAGAGCAGTTTCAATAGCACTTGGAAAGAAACTCAATACTTGACACTTCTCACTTCCTGAAAGGTATGAAATCACACAAAAATACTCTTACACAAGAGGAGAACAAAAAGTTCTTGGATGCAGAGTTGGGTGTGTTTTGGCGACCGGCTGGATGACAGCACAGGCCGTTGCCTGGATAGCGGCGGGATGGATGTAAACATAACCAGGAGGACATGTGAAAACTAGCTCAGCAGGTTCATTATGACCAGGGTGGGGGCAGCAGGTCAATCATCTCTTTTCCAAGCCTCTGATTGATTCCTGTTTATCCAAACAGACTGACTGTTATTCCTGCTGGTGAGCGTCCGAAGTAAAACGTGGAAGTTGGCTTGGATTCCCAATAACTATTACTTTTTTTTTTCTTCACATTTTGTCGCGTTACAACCAAAAACTGTGACGTATTGCAATAGGATTTTATGTGATAAACACTCAAAGTTGTGCATATTTGCGTTAGTCCAGCTGGGTGTAATTTAATCTCAGGATGAATCCAGCTGTTCCTGAAGGGAGCATTGAAGAGCAAACGGCAACAGCCGACAGATCTGCAGCTCAGGCTGTTGACAGAACTGTGATGCTGCGTTCCAGTTGCTCTCTGAACTGGGAAATTCAGACTTTCCAGTCCGAAAAATCGACTGGAAAGTCCTCCGCAGTTGGATTTCCAACTGGGAAACTGGGAGCGACTCCGACTGCCCCCGGTTACGGCGTTTCAATATGCCCGCTCCTCACACCAGCAGCAGGAAGACGCGGTGGAAAAGTGCGTCCAAAATCAGCTTTGCATTTAGCGCCTGCAGCTCTAAACTGAACAAACTAAAAGTGGTGAAAAGTAAAGCTTCAAACCACCGTTATGCTACTGGAAACAATGTTTATGGGCGTCGTCATGTTGAAATTTCATCTTCCTAAATGGAACGCCGTTAACGCGGGTCTTGCGTCAAACCCAGCTCAGAATTCCCACTTCCTCTGCAACTGGAACGCAGCGTTAGTCATCGATCCTTAATGTGCTTCGTGGAGGAGTGGCAGGAAGAAAGCCATTGTTTGAAGGAAGCTGAAAGACGTCACAGCAAACATATGGAAGAAATTTCTCTGGTCTGATGGAGAACGTGGATGTTCCCCAGCCCCTTCCGTTTCATACAAACGATGCTGGTTTTCTACAGTTTACGTCTGAGGGTCGAAGATGAAAACACCACACAGCTTAAAATTTCTGCTGGAGTTTGGTCCGATTTTTCAAACTATAATTTTTCTTCCGTTTCGCTTTCTTCTGCCTTCAGTTGTGTGAATATCATGATGAGACATTTGAAAAAGTGGAACAGAAATCCAGCAAATGGCATGTTGAATGGTGACACTTTGCAAAAATGTAAAGCAAGCAAAAACTTCTTAAAGAAAATGGAGAACATTGCAGATCAGAGTCGGATCTTTGAAGGCGGCATGAAGACGAATGTTGCTCTGGGATTATATTGTCTGGCAGGTTGAATCTTTTCATTTCAGCTAATTGTGTTGCAGGCTGAGCAAATGCCAGGAAGAACATCCTGTTGATACCTTGCAGTTGTTACTAAAACCAGTTTCTCTGAATATAGATCAGATCAATAAAGAGGATGTTTGATAGAGAAAGGTGAAAAGTATCTCCATGACAGTGAACGCAGCACTTCTCATTGTGGCTCATTTAGCTTGAGTTTCTGCATCAATTCTTCACAGCACGAGGTCATTATTTTAATAAACAATAATATTGTTGTTTTGAGACGGTTTTCAAATAATATAATGCTAATAATGAAGCTCACCCTCTAAAAAAAACAAAGTTATACGTTGTAAAGAAAACTGAACACCGGAGATGGAGGTTATTTTAAATATCCAAAATAAAACAACCGAGAACGATAAATGAAATGGATTAGGAAGTCTCTGTAAACAACATTACTCTTCAAAAATTATTAATCATCAGAATGGAAATTATCAAACTCCTTTTAATTAATCCTGCAATTAATTACTTGATGCGGCAGGCTTGGCAATCAGTGAAGGATCAGAAAAGGGTCAAGTCCGCCGTCTGTGTAGGAAATTACAAGGCCATAAAACCTTTGCATCAGAAAAAATAACCTCCAACGCCAGCGTGTCATAAAAAGCTGGATTCCGGGTTTTAACGTCTTCCTCGTTGGTCGCAGACGACGGGAAGCTGTTCCACGGCAGCGGGGTGGGGGACCCGTTCGGGCCGCGCTGCTTCGAAGGCGACATCATGGGCTGCGGTATCATGTTCCCACGAGACTTCAGCGTGGACGGAGGAGGTGAGCGCCGTCGCGTCGTCTCTCTTTTCTCGCTCTCCCATCGGCTCGCTGACGCCCACGGCGCTCTTTTTCAGATGACGCAGACGACTTCGACCTGGACGTGGCTTCCAGCGAGGTGCAGAACAACCTGTACGCAAACAACGACGACGAAGAGGAGGACGAGGGGGACGACCCGGAGGGGAGGAGGGTCATGGTGAGATTCTGTCTGAAGGCAGGACTGTAAAAACTCGGACGCCGTTTGGCCGACATTCACCGCTTGTTTTCCCCGCTTTTGTGTTGGAACAGGTGTTTTTCACTCGGAACGGGAAGGTGGTGGGGAAAAGGGAAGTGGCCTTGCCGCCAAACGGTTTCTATCCCACCATTGGGATGATGAGCACTGGGGAGAAGGTCAGAGTTGAACTGCGCCCCCTCAGCGGCTGACGGAAACCAGAACAATTAAAAGCCTTTGGGATGATGAACGATTCCTCCAAATCGTCGCTGCACCTTCACGGTGAAAACATCGTTTTACATGCTGACAAAACGCGTCTTAAAGATTCATGAAAGTAAGATCTTTAAGACATCTGTGCCTAAAAGAAGCGGCTTTATTACGAAATGATTTTTGTACTGTAAGAAACTGTTGAAGCAGGCTGAGTTTGGAGGGAAAAAAGTTATTCATTTTGACGCACGAGGCTTATTGAAATGCCAAAAAAAACAACAAAAAAAAAGTCTTGAATAATGAATGTAAAAGTCCCAAGTAAAAGAGACCTGAGTTACCAAACAGACCCGCAAAGGCAGTCCTGGTTAAAATGAGTTACTAGATTATGAGATTATTTCTAAACTGCAAGTGTGATTTATTTATTCTACAACGATGAGGCAGAAGTGGAAAAGCCCTTGAATTTAAAGGAGGTGTGCGTGCGTTTGCGCCTGTCGACGGTCCAGTACTGACACTCAGTGGTGAGGCGGCTCACAGGCAGCAGCGACTCGGTAGAACCAGCTGCTTCACGTTTGGAGGAAGCTGTTTCAGGTAACTATGAGGAAGTAAAAGTGCAATAATAATAATGATAATAATTTGTTGAAATCAAAGCTATTTTTATGCTTCTTGTTTGTTATCTTGCAATAAGAGAAAGTGGATCTTAAAGCTTTAAAGAGAGTCCTTATTTCATCTGAACCCAACTAAATGATGCTTACAGGATGAATCTAAAAAAAAACAAAAAACATTTAGATTATTTATTTGAGGAAATGAGATTTTAGTTTCCTCACTGACCAGATGATGGAAACATTTTATGCTTCTAAACTAGACCGAAGTTGGACAATATCATGTGTATGATGTTTTTATTTTTTATTGTTTTGTTTTTTTCAGAATATACTGAAATGGAAAACAAAACAAAAACACAAAATCTTACCAAGTATTTTTGCTCTAGTTTCTTGTGCAAATATCTAAGTAAGCTTGAAATATGACAAAAAATAACTTTAAGGTAGCTTTTCAGAAAGCTAAAGCAGCTTGTTTTACATAAATCATTTCTGCAATATTGATCAATAAGTTCTGGTTCCGCTTGCAGGTTTTTCCACCTATGCCAGTGGATCAATGTGTTATAAGTGAAATGATCTGCCAGTGGAACCAGCACTTTTTGAGTCCTGGTTCCACTAACTTGCTGTAAAGTTAGTTTTGTCTCATCTCAATTGTCCTAAAGTAATTGGACCAAAAATAATTGCTAAGATTTTGTGTTTCTTCAGTTGGAAATTTATTCTGAAATGTGTTATTGAGGGTTTCTCTTTCTGTCTGTGGACAGTCATCACAAAAAGCTGTGTTTACTTTCTGTTTTTTACTTTTACTTTAAATGTGTTTTTTTTTCTTCTTCTGTTTAGAAACATTTGTGATTCAGGTGAATCTTTATCGTCACATTTCATATTCTACCCTTTACTCTGGCAGTGAAAAAGTGATTTTTTTGTGTGTGTGTGTAAATTTGAGGGGGGAAATATCAAATTCAGATATTGTTTTTTGTGAAACAAGGGGGTTAATTTACATGTACACACATTAAATTAACTCAGTTCTTGTTCCATGAGTAAAACAATCAGCTGTAATGTGACTTTTAACTGAGAGAAAAAAAAAAAAGTTGCACCCAGTCGTTAGGTTGAGATTCAGTTTCTCGTTGCTGACAATCTGATTTGCCCCAGTCTTCACTTTGAGCTGTGAGATATTTGATTTAAACCAAATATGCCCCACCTGCCCAAAGCTCATTATTCTCTCCAGCTTGTTCCAGTCAAACCTTCATGGTTTTTCTTCTGTCGGGCCCCTGGTGGATTTTGGGGACTTCGTTCAGCATCTTGCTGTCGGCTTTCAGGGTGAACTTTGTCGGACCTGAGAGCTTTGACTGTTTTGAATGTCCTTCACTTGTAGATGATTTTCATACGTTGGAATGGCTGATGTTAATCTCCTTTAATCCCTCACAGACTCATAAGCTGCTACTGTCGTCTTTCTGAATGGCCTTCACTCTCACTTCAGCAGCTAGGAGCACTTTAAACAAACCAGGTCTAAATCTGCGTAAAGTGACATTGTTCTAATCATACATGGCTGATGTCATAAGCGTGTGTGATCTTTGGCCATTTCAAGCGAAAATGGATGTGGAGTGTTTTTTCTTTTAAATTACTTTTTAACAGAGTTTCAAATTGTCGTCTTTCTTCCTATATGCTGGAAAAACAATCTTTTCCATGACTGTAAGCTAAGGAAAAATACTAAACTGAGACGGATAACTAAAAGATTGAAAAGAAAATGTGTACTTTATATGTTTATATTTAATTTCATGTGGAAAACTACAACGAGGAATTTGGTTATTTGACTTTTCCACGTGGAGATTTGAAAAGTTAGTATCTTTTTCTCCCCACCACTTAATCAAAATTTAGATGTAAATTTTAAATTTGTACTTTGAAATTGAAGCCATACTTGTTCTCAGGTATACTTGATACTCAAAACGTGTTTTTAAGTTTCTTCGGATTTTATTTTTCTCCCTTTTTTTTTGTGATTTAATTTGTTTTGCTCTGTGTCAGATTTGCTTGTTTTTGTTTTTTTTTGCCAAAATTGTTCTACATATTCTGATCACCTTTATTATTATTATTACTTTTTTTACTTCTGGGCAAAGACAAAGATTCATCTTTCTGTATGGCTGCAGAGAGTTACAGGTCTGTTGAGAAAACCTCCTGACAGCCACCTGTAGATTTTTGAAGGAAAATGTTCTTCAAGTGTCTTTTAGTCGGTAACGACTACATTTAAAGGGCTCACCCGTCTTTTTTCCATCACCAGTACTGTTCTTATAGCGACAGTTCCCTGTCGAGCTGAACCGTTAAAATAAAAACCTATACATATGTCTTAATATGAGGCCTAATGAGCAGATTGTCCTGCATGAAATGTTGAACCTTTATGAAATAATCTGCCACAGAAAGAGGATTTGTGTTAAAACTCGATCGATGCGGACAGCGAAAGGTCTGATTTCAACCTTTGCTGGAAATATCCGATCGAGGCCGAGCGAGTTGTTCTCTTCGTTTTGACGCTGAGTTGCTGCTATTTATGTGCTGAAAATGCTTGGTGTAAAATCACGTCGTCCTGTACTGTAGAGGGAGTTTTTCTGTTTGTTTTTTATTGTTTGCTTTTGATGGCGAGACCAACGGACGGTCTTCAGTGGAATACCTGCAGCATTTTTATCTTCAGTTCAAACACATCCTTAATTTGTACTTTTTCTCCTCTCACCTCTATTTTTTTATGTTTAAAGCAATAATGCCAAAAATGTTAATAAATTAATATTTAAACTCACCGCAGCGCCGACTCCGCTCCTCCTTCTGTTGCACTGAGGTCGCAGCGTTCTCACACTTTAAGCGCGTCTAATGAGTAACAGCAGTAGCACACCACAACATCCATATTGTACTGTGTGTCGCATGGATGTTGTCGCGTTCTGCCAACATTGTAATTTATTTATTTATTTTGTTTTACGTATTTATCTTGCTGTCTGCAAACCAAATTGCCCTTTTGGAGATGACTTCTAAACTTCCACTAAGAGGAAACGCAAATATCTGGAAGCATTTCTGACCGCCCATATGCTCACTTTTATCCAACGTAGGTCGTTTTAAAAGCTGCATTTGACAACATGTGGGCATCCGTATGTGAACGTCAATAACCTGCTAATGTTTACTCCTGCTAAAGAGCAAAATGGACTAATAGAAATAATATTTAATTCAATAAACATTTGGAAAACTTTTGTTAAATTTAGCAGGTCTTTATTCCGTATTTTTGGTCAAGAAGTCTGTGTTTTAAAATAATGCGTCTTATTGCATTATTATAACTGTAATGATCAACATTGTCTTTACACCAGCAGAAATTGTTGTGGTTTAAATTAAAGCAAAAAATAATTTTAACATAAAACCTTATTTGCAATGTTTAAGCAAAAAAAAAAAACAAAAAAAGACCTAGGATCGTTTCAGTGATTTAACAAAACGCAGCGAATCACTGTCATTCCAATACGACTTAGAAGAGCAAAGTGGGATTTATTTCTCTTTTTTTATGACTTGTTAGCTGCTAGAAAATGTTCATCAAAATAGACTTTAGAGCCCAAGAAGGTGCCAGCAATGCCTCAATATAATTGGTTTGTGCATTTATGGCAGCAGTGAGGTAGAGAATACGTGATCAGCCCTCGATTTAATACTTTTTAAAACCACATTTTGTTCTATAATACCAAGTGTCTTAAAGGATGTTCTCACCATCGTCATTATTCTGCTTCAGAAGCAGTTTGGAGTCGAGGGTTTTGCTGCTAGTGATATTGGACTAGGATCAAATCACCAAATCAAATCGAATCAAATTTTATTTGTATAGCACATTTCGCCAGCAAAGCATTTCAAAGTGCTTTACATAATAATAATAATAATAAAAAAAAAACAAAAACAGGAAGAGCTTCAATTTCTGTTCACATCATTCACGGCACCATTAGGATTCCTCCAACCAGAACCGAGCTTTGCACATCTGGGAACTGAAATTTTGCCCTCAAACTCTGGAGAATATCTGACTAATTACTCAAATCTTGCCACATTAATTTTAAAGCCTGAGTAGAGTTGACAAATTACAAGATGACAACAAGGACTCAGTAGTATATTTTAATTCTGTTTCAGAAACAGGCTGTGATCTCCAGTCACAAGAAGACAAATCGTTGTGCAAACATGTTTGTACTCCATTACATAAAAATACATTGAAAATGTTTCGCATACAAAATGGATTGCAATTGAAAATGTTCCTTTAAACTTGAAAAGGCCCCTGGAGATGTTAGGAATTACCACAAATCTTTGGCAGCTCATTTGGTCCGTTTTCATTTCAAGAGAATAATTTACAAAAAAATGCTAATTTTGTAATATGCAACACAATAATGGAAAAAAAAAATCTAATTGCACAAGCGGTATGTGGACGATCAGCCAGGTATTCTGCAAAGAAAACGTTTAAAGCAAATAAAACGTTTAAACTAAAAAAAAAGAAGAAATAAAAGTTTAAAACAGAAAAGTGAAAGGAAGCTGTATTAATGTAAAATGAAGGCAAGGACAAAACTGTTGAACCAGCTGTTTGATCCCTGAGCGAAGACGAGAGCTGTACCAAGTTTTCAGGAGTTAAAATCAAACGCAGAGCCAAAACTAAAACTAATTTAAAAGCTGTTCTTCATTTTTCAAAGGGCACATGACCAAAAAAAAGGTTGTAATCTTTTTTACAAATATAACTGAAACATAAAAAGAGCAATAAAAGATTTGATTCACAGATAGCTGGTATAGTTTTGGTTTCTGCAGGAGTAAAATCTGGTAAAGCTAAGCTAGTCGGCCACCTTTGAGCTAAAAGTGTTTTTTTTTTTTCTTTTTTGGTTGCTGGAAGTGGATTTTTAAGCTGCTCTTATACTATCGAATCCTCGTCGTCTTCGTCGTAGTAGCGGTTCTTCTTGATGATGTCCTCGGCGCTCAGATCCTCAGCGTCGCTCCCCTCCTTGTCGTCCCAGAAGCCCACATCCTGGGAGGAGCGCTTCTCCTTCCGTTCCTCCTCCTGCGCTCTCTCCTTCCGTTCCTCCTCCTGCGCTCTCTCCTTCCGTTCCTCCTCCTGCGCTCTCTCCTTCCGTTGCTCCTCCTGCGCTCTCTCCTTCCGTTCCTCCTCGTCCTCAGTGGGATTCTCCTCCTTCGGGGTGCTCACGCCTCCGTTTGGCGTCTGATTCATCCTCTGCTCTTCCTTTTCCTCCTGCTGGTGGTTTACTTTGGGTTTGTCTTCAGATGGCAGTTTCTCCTCCAGCGATGCCCTCCAGTCCTGCAGTTGTCTGAGTGGCCGCCGCGGCTCCCTGCGGCCCTCGGCGGCTGTGGGAGTCGGTTTCGGTTTGGCTGCGACTGTGAACACACGGCTGCGCTCCTTCAGAGACGAGGTCCTTCTCAAGCTCTTCAGCTCGGCCTGCTCCGAGCTCTGGAAGGATGAGTGGACCTCGTCCTCTGGGGGCCACTTGGCCCTCCGGGTTCTGTTTGAAGGGACGTCGTCTGCGGACGGACTCAGCGGTCCAGGGCGGTCTTCGCCGGCCGGAGGCGGCCAGGCCACCTTCAGCCGCCGCTTCTCAGCCGGCTTGTCTGCAGCCTGCTGCGTCTCTCCGGAGCCGGCCCGCGTTTTTGTGCGGGTCTCCAGCAAGGCGGCCATGTCTGTGACCTTGACCTGTGGCGACGTTTCCCCGCTGGGATCCGGCTGCGGCTCGGACACGCTCTCAGCCGGCTGCTTCGCCTCCACTGGTCGCTCTTTGGGCTTTGGCGGCTCCTCGCTTTCCTCTCCGTCGCCTCGAGGCTCCCACAGCTCCTTATGAGGGCGATGGCCGAAGCCTTCGTCGTAGTTCCCTTTGGCCTTGAACAGCTGGTTGTAGTGAGGCTTGCAGTAGATCTTACCATGCAGGGAGGCGTAGTTCCACAGACTAGAGACGGAGCAGCAAAGGTTTGACATGAGCACACATCTTATAAAATTCATTTCATAAAAAAGACTTCCAGAATGCCAAGAAAGAAAGAAAGAAAGAAAGGAAGGGAGAAAAAAACAAGGAAGTAAGAAAATGCAGAAGGAAGGACTAGAAATGGATGGAAAAAAATAAAATAAGCAGAAAAAGGAGGTAAGAAGGAAGGAAGGACAGAAAGAGACACAGCAACGAGATTGGTAAGAAATAAATACATTTACTCTTATTGTCTTATTTCAAACAAATCACACATATATGGCTGTATGCATATATGTAAGTAATAAATGAATGTCATTGACAAGTTGATTAATTTTAGTAATTCAATACAAATGGGGATTTTTTTTTTCTGCTACAGTTTGGTTGTTGCCGTTATAAAAACCAGAAGTCAGTTTCTCGTTAAAATGAAATCACTACCTAAGACCAAAAACAAAGATTTTCTTTAAGCTAAACAGAAATGATAAATTCAACCCATTCAGCGGATGACTGCTGACTAGACAGTGAGCAAATAAGCACACAAATGGAAAGTTATGTGGAAGGAAAAAGTGTGGCAGAACAGGATGAACTGCAGAATTTGAGGGATTGTGAAGCAAAGCACATTCAAGAGTCTGGACTAATCTCTTCTATCTTCGTACAAGAATAAATACAACAGCAGATCCAAGTGCGGCAGCTTACTTCAGCTTTGTGCTGCAGTGAGAGCAGGCGAAGCAGTTTTTGTGGTAAGTGTGCTCACCAACCACCAGTTTCTCCAGAGGATACACCGTTTTCTGACAGGCAGCGCATTTTGTTGTCTCTGGTACGCGAAACGTCTGCTAAAACAAAACCAATCGAATGCATTCATGGAGAACAAAGAGTGAAAAGTTGATTTTAGTAAGAACATTGTCACGTTGCCGCACCCTGGTTGCTCTGGGTTGCTCAGTTCCTTCTCCTGAAAAGAGAGAAAATTCAGAATCAGCTGTGATGCTGCTGGAGGCCTTTTCATGTTTTCCTCTGGTTTCTGGAAAGCGTTACCATTGCACTCTGCTGCTGGAGTCTGTTTGACTCTCATGGACACAGATTTCCTTATAGCAGTCCCTTTTGGTTGGTCGGTCTGGTGAAAACACAATAGAAACCACAGTACTAGTTTAAGAGAACAATCTCCATGAGAAAGAAACCGAGTAACAAAAGCTGAACTGGTTTAAAACTAGTTTTATCATATCAATTCAAAAAGACAGGATGGTCAGATCAAAGTACAAGACGTACGATTGATCTTTGATGAAGGCAGTTTTAATGTGTGGTTTAAGAGCATTTCTAGTCTGCTGTGGTGACGCAGGGGTTAAGCACAACCCACATGCGACCCCTGGCGACCTCTGCCGCATGTCTTCCCCCTTCTCTCATTACCCACTTTCCTGTCAAATAAATAAATATCCCTTATTTTTCTCAATAGCAATTTAATCATTAATCTTGTTTTCATGACGATGCTAGCTCAGAAAACTCTGAGACAGCATCTTGCATGACAAAACTCACTTGTGACATTTATCCTCGAAGGAGAGAGCGTGGTGACTGCTGTGCGAGTGTTAGCATCGCATACTTTAGGCAGTCATGTCTTTCCTATTGATGATGCCCCTTCAGCAATGTAAAGAAAGGCTCACTCCCTAACACTCAAACCTGATTTTTTCCCAGCTGTTTCTGCACCACAGTTTTCTTGTCACTGCACAGAAACTACCTGCAGGAAACAGCCTCTGCTGTGAATGTAGACTAACTGCATTCACAGCAGGGGAACATTAACCTTGAACTCCACCGATTTTGTTTCAAACGATCAAAACATAGCAGAAATATTTCTGTTGTTTGTTTCAACTGAGTTGAAATGTATCTCGTGCTGAACTCACAGAGCAGCCGGCGTTATGTTTAGCGACACTCAGCTCATACTTGGCCTTATTCACCCTCACAGACGCAGAGCGGGTCAGCGGAGACGAATCTGAAGCAGAGGTGTGGATCTTCATAAACTGAGGTTGATAGATGTAAAAAATAAAAATAAAAAATGCTGATAGAAATAAATCATTTGCTTACTTTTAGGACGTTCTGAGTCTTCAGACGAAGTGCTGCGAATCGTCGACCTGCCGACCTGAAGGAGGGGAAACGGGTTTTAGGAGTGGAGCTAAATGAGCCAGGCCCGGTTCTCCTTCCTTAATCTGCTGAGGAGAGCACTTTAAGTGTTACTCATCTCTGCCTGCACTACTCTGCAGTTTTGTAGAAGTGGGTCTGGTTTTGCAATGGTTGACAGTGAGAGACGCCACCCAAACGATTTCCAGATTAAACTTAACAAAACATGCCACAGGTCATCAAGCTTTCTTTGAACGAGTTCGATGTCCAGAACCTGAATTTTCACGTTTTATCCAAGTATATATACTAACATTTGTACAATGAAGTGGTAACATTAAAACACAAAATAAAATTCAGCTAATATAGTCACATTGGAAAAAGTTTTTAGCATTAATTTCTGTGTCAATAACTAAAGTACATTAGTTAGTCTGTATTTAGTCACATTACAGCCAAAACTTCACTTTAACAAATGGAAATCTGAAAACTGTGCATTTAGCATCGACTCTACTGAAAAATAAAGTTCAGTAACACTTGGCAGCAATTGAACCTGCAAGTCAGTGGATCATGAGCTGTGGATGCATTCGAGTTTAAATATTTGTTGCGGTACAAATGCTCGCAACACTTTGAATTACTTTCACGTTTCCTGTTGTAAAAAAAAACAACACAGACAGACAGAAACATTCAGGAGGTACGAAAACTTTTGCCTGGCACCGTAAACAACATTCAGATCAGAAAAGTGGAACAAAAGCGATGGAGATGTCTGACTCTTATCTGATAAGGCTGCCACCTGCCCGCATCTGACCTGCAGCCAAAGCATCTGAAAGCGTTCATGCGTCCTTCACTAAACACAACGTGGACGGGCCTGACCGCACCGCGGCTCTGACACTAATGATAGTTTCTCTCTGAACACACACAAAGAAAAATAAGGGGTGCGAGTCGTTTCAAAACACGTGTTGCTGAGAGTTTCACAGGGTGTAAACATTTCTGTAACTCTCCTACTGATGATGTTGAGATGAATAAATGTGAATAGTAGAACAGGTTAAGTATGATGACATGAGAGGGAAACTGAGCAAACATAAATACTGGGATGAATTAACTAAAGAAACCCAAAGAGTGAAGGAAAGAAAATGGGTTCTCGGTTTTAAATGTGTTAACAACGCCAAGATAAAGACAGCAGCTTTACCGAGGCGATCCCATGAAGACTGAGATGGGCCTTGGAAAGGAATGTCTGCATTCCTCTGTTTCAGGAGCTGAAGAGAGGGAGACTTGTTTTATTGGTCAGAGAGAAAGAGAGAGAGAGCTGCAGCGAAAGAATGGAGCTGGGGAAGGTAGAAACTGGTGACTGAACTAAAGGGGCTTCAGGAAGGAGTGAAAAAAGTAAATATGGACGGTTTTAAACTTGTGAAAGGACGTTAAGGGAAATGTGCACGGACATTTTAACCAGGACAGCACCTCGCAAAAGAATGTTCACCTTTGACCTTTGCTTTTTCTACAGCTGATCAAGTCACAACAACCAAAAAAAACAAAAAAATCTGTTTTATTGGAATTTTATACGACAGACTATCAGAAAGCCGAGCGTAGTTATGATGTGGAGGGGAAACAATTTGCAATGTTAAAAACACAAAGTGTGTCCATCCAGTCTGCTAATTATAGCGTCAAGCTGTGTGTCGTTTAATCTTAGTGTAAACGCAGCCGTGTTGTGAAGGTCTGTGAGTTTGTTTGTTTGAACAAACAGGATAATGAAGAGAGAAACATGGCGGTGGCAGCAGCATGCTCTGGGACAGCTTCTGCTAAATGAACGCAGGGCAGTTCTGGGAGAAAACGTTTCAGATCTGAAGCCGGGACAGAAGTTTACTTGTCAGCAGGTAAAAGCTGCTCAAAAATGAGGAAAAGACGACAGAAATGATTTGACTTGAGTTGAATTGAAACTTAATATCTATTTGTTGAAACAATGCATAACCTGTAAATTCTTAATTACTCTACATGACACCTTATGTTCTCAAACACATAACTAGCGCACATCGATGAATAATAATTATCCAACACTTTGTAATTTACAGTTTAATCAATGTATTTATGTATTTTTTGCAGTAAAAGCTGACTCTAGAAAACATCAAATGCAAATGTCCAGCATATTTTAATAACTGTATATGCAAATTTCTTCACTTTGCAGATATACCGTGTTGGTTTATCACACAATTCTTGTGGAAAATAAAAGCTCCCGGAGTATGAATAGTTGTGCAAGACGCTGTAAAAACAAACAAAACAAAAAAAACCCATAAGATTGTAACCTTAACTACAAGCTAAAAACCTGAGTTATGTTCCACTCGCCATCAAGTTTAGACTTTTACTACTTTTACAAATCAACAGGTTTACCTGTCCAGCAGCGTCTTCTCCCTTCTCAAACTTCATCTTCAGGTCAGTCAGCTGCACTTTGGGTTTCTCAAAAGTGGCGAGTGGGCTGGTGGGAGCTTCCTCCTCGATCGGCTCGGCTTTTCGCCTGTCTGCGGCCTCATCCCCGTCCATCCCTCTCTGCTTGTCGCCCGCCGGGGCGGCAGGCGGCTGCTGCTGCTGCTCGGGTCTGGCTGCGCGCTGATCCCCCCTGTCGGCGTGCGGGTCCTGGTTCTTGACGGGCGCGGCGGGCTCCTCGCGGATGGCAGCAGGCCTGGTCAGGACGGAGCGTGAGCGGAGAATGCTGGAGCCGCTCGGAAGGGGAGCAGGAGGCTTTTTATCCTGGTTTAGGTTGACTGCTTTTTCAAATTGATTCTTCAGGGAATTCAGTTTTCCGGAGCGCAGAGAGGATGGAGCACCATCAGTGGCCTGCAAGAAAAACAAGAGAAATTAACTGAATAAAAAAAAAAAGAAAAATTTAGTCACAAGAACTATTAGGTTGCAGGCGAACTGATGGAGAAAGACAGCTGTAAGGCCTCGGATTAACGCGGTGGAATGAAGGAAATGCCTGATTCTGAACTTGGCTAGGCTCATAGATGAAGTGAGCAGCTGCTCAAAGCTGCTCCAGTGCAGAGATGTGGCTCCTGAAGTCAGAGATGCTGGTTTATTAGCTGAGACGGAAAACTCAGCTGCTTTTCTTTTCACTTTTTTCCCCTAAACCCCACAGACGACGGCTCCGTTTACCACTGAAATGTCTGCTTTTAGTCACAGCTGAGGGGAAAACTCAGCAGGAGCACCGCACACTTCAGCAGGCAGGAACTTCCTCAATTGTAGAAAAGAAGTGACACATAAGCAAAGAGGATGCGGACAGGAAAATATGTAGATGTGTTAATCATAGAAAACAAAACGAACTTCAGAATGACGTTTCCTGCCCACAACCTTGCACAATTTCCACAAAAAAACCCCCAAACTATTTAATATGTCTTGCAATTAATTACAAGTTATTAAAGATGACAAACGAGCTGAATCCTTATGTGTAAAATAAAGAGAGTAAAGAACGCAGCGGAAAAGATTTGAGCAAGTGACAAAATCCCGACAAAGAACAAAAAGCAGTGGCACAACTGCTGTCTTTGTGACGCGAGGCCAGCCTGAATGGACAACCGGATCACGGAGAGATTGTTCCCGATTTATTTT
Organism: Poecilia latipinna; assembly: GCF_001443285.1. Lineage (NCBI taxonomy): Eukaryota > Metazoa > Chordata > Actinopteri > Cyprinodontiformes > Poeciliidae > Poecilia > Poecilia latipinna. The sequence continues at coordinate 58,692 of NW_015115688.1, forward strand.
TTTTTGTTTAAGCGAGTAGAAAAGAAGAAGAAGAAACCTTTTTCAATGAGATGAAGCGGCCAGGATCGGTGTCAATACAGCCAGACAGCAAGGAAAGCCCAGGCTGGTTTTCCTCCGCGCTTCAGGAGGTGAGAGACAGCAGAAGGTCGAGCTGAGCGTGACACGGGCGGCTAGACAAAACCTACCAGAGCGAGCCGGTCCGGCGCTGCTCCGACGGCAGGAAAGTGAGAGCCAGAGTCAGAAAACCCAGGAAACCAGAGCAGGAAATGATACGCTCCGGGAAAAGTTAACTCTTTCCTCCCTGGTTTTACTTCTTGTTTCCTCTGAGGAAGTGTTGGTGGACAAAGTTACCAAAGCCTCGAATTAAAGCACGACTCGCCAGAAAGGTGCAAAACACTCAGATTAAAAGAGTAGAAGCAAGAAGCAGGAAGGAAAATTAAATCGTAAAGAAATAGTTGAGTATTTCATGAAGAGTTGCTCATTTCCTAAGCTCTACAGCAGGGGTGTCCAAAGTCGGTCCTCGAGGGCCGGCATCCTGCATGTTTTAGTTCTCTCCCTGGTTTTACACACCTGCATCAAATGATGGCTGTTAGAAGGCCTAAGCAGAACTCTGACTTGCTGAGGAGGTTGTTACAACCAATAGAGAACTAAAACATGCAGGATGCCGGCCCTCGAGGACCGACTTTGGACACCCCTGCTCTACAGTGTTATGACTCTACAATACCTTAAGAAATTATGTTTGTTTTTTATGTTTTTGTCACGTCATTACAGCAAATATTTTATGAGACAGACCAACACAAATCACTGTAATCACTGTAAGGCATCATAGAAGAAATACCTGGTTTTCAAAATGTTCTACAAAGCAAATATAAATAAATAATAAATACAGAAAAGTGCGGTTTGCATCTTCGTCACCTTTACTCTGACACCCCTAAATAAAGCTGCAGGTCTTTTGGGGCGCGTCTCTAGAGATTTGAATTTTGGCTCGTTTGTCTTTGCAAAACGGAGAGGATCTGTGAACATCACAACAGATTCTCCTTTTATGTTTGACCTGGACTTTGACTAAACCATTCAACATCCTTGGATCCACTGGTGTCCAATTGTTGATAAAAAAAAATCCTCTCATTGCCACAAAAGTGAGATTTTCTTTTTAAAGTAATGCACAAAAGTGACGCCACCAGATACCTGTGTCTTAAACCCTCTTTCAGGTTTTCGTCGTCAGGTTGAGCAGAGGCTTGATGTTAATGACCCACTGCTTTCAAATCAGACGCGCCGAGCCATAAAACATGCAGGACGCCAGACCTGCGGTCCTGGAAATGGAATCCTCCGCCTTAAATTATCCTCGAAAGCAGCTGCAAGTTTTCACATAATCAGTGGCAGGTTTTAATATATATATATATATATATATATATATATATATATACATATATATATATATATATATAAAACAAGTGATGGAAAAGGCACAAAAATGACCTACCCTGGTAAACAAAAAGACTTTTTATAACTGGAATTAGAGCAGCCATATTTCCATGTAATCCACTATACACATGCCAGCCTTATTTTGTGAAAAAACTTATTTAAAAAATGAAAAAAAAAAAAAAAAGATTAAATGGGCTTAAACAGAAGAAGCCCCTTTAATTGATCATATATTGTCCCAACACACCCAGAGACTTCAGCGTATTTTATTTTATTTAAGGACTTTATGTGTTAGAGAGAAGTTAAACTCTGTCAAAGGTGACTTTTGAAGAAAGGTTGTTGTGGTGGATTTTATTTAGAAGCAGCTGAGTAAAGGAGGCTCAATACCAATAATTATAGTACTTGAAAGTTGTTTAAAAATATTCTCAAACAGATTTGACTCTTGCTTAATGTTTTTGCCACCTGTGGCCTTTACTCATTATTAGCAGCTTGAGAGGAGAAAGGCCAAACAGAGAAGGAGAAGCACTAAATCAGACCGAGGACAAATGTGCCAAGGACAGCAGCCTCCATGTTTGGTGCGTCTGAACCACACGGCAACATGAGACATCAATTTCTAATAAAACCTACGGCATTAATTTGGGAACACAGCTTGAGACAGAAGATCAATACAGACTCACTGCATTCACACAGCATTTGTTAACAAGAAACTAAACCAGGAGTCTGCAACTTGGTAATAAAGAACCAACGGATGTACTTAGACATACATATAATAACACATGCAGCTTTTCAGATTTTTTGATAGAATAATTGCTGTAAACATCCACAAAAGAATGACTCAAAAAACAACCAGTAAGAATTTTATGGGGGGGGGGGGGGTTTTGTCACGGGGGGGGAAACTCTGTGTTTTTTCTTTATCAG